>NW_026706780.1:0-59684 GCF_029867415.1 Vicia villosa | reverse complement strand
TTCCCTTTCAAGCATACAATTCTTTTAATGATAAACAAGTGTTCAATGGATGTATGATATGAAACTTTGATATTTGAGTGAAAGTTGTATGAACAAAGTTTCAAATAAAATTGAAGTATGGACACTTGATGATTTTTGTGAAAGATATGGACACTTGAATTGTTTGAATTATTTGAATGAAAGAGGTAAAGAATAAAATCTGAAAAATCTGAAATATATAGCCTCTAAGACACCTTTATAAATGGTATTTTGTATGGAAGGATGCAAGAGTAAAAGATGAAGAGGTACCTTTTGAAGAATGAAAGGAAATCTGAATTTTTGAAAAAATTCACGTGGGAACCGGTTCCCTTAAATCAGAACCCGGGTTCCCTTTCTGTAACGTTAAAAAAATTTGAAAAAATCAACTGGGGGAACCGGTTCCCAAAAAGTGGAACTCGGTTCCTGGACTTGATGAATGAAAATATGCTGGGCAGAGGGAACTGGGAACCGGTTCCTCCAAACTGGAACTCGGTTCCCACAGTGCAAAAAACACTAAAAACTTATTTTTAAAAGCTTGAATGATTTTCTAATGTTTTGCAAATATTATGGAACATGTATGAATGTTTGAGAACACTTGTTTATGCATTAAGAGAGTTGTATATCATATACCTTAATATTTTTGATCAATGAAGTTTAAGCTCTTTTGAAATACTTGAATCTTTATGCTTTCATATGAATTGATCCATTCCTTTTGCAATTGAAATCTTGTCTTCATCAAAACCAAATTGTAGAAAGATTGTCTTCACAGGGCCACTTCCCATATTCATCATATAAAACATTTGATTACCATTACAACCCCTAAAACGGCACTAAGAAAGGATACACGGTTCAAAAGTTATGATTTTTCAAAGTTTGGAAAAATTTTGTATAACAGGGTCCGCTGAGCGACCCTCTAGCGCAAATTCCAGTAGCGAACTACCTTGGACCGCCGCTTAGCAGAATAGCTCCACTTAGCGAGCCTAAACGACGCACACAACCTCCGCTTAGCGAGCCTAGCTCTGCTTAGCGGACATGCGATTTCTCAGAATCTCAGGTCTGCGACAGACCTGCGATTTCACACATCCATCATCCCAAATCGGTTCCAGACATTAGATACAGGCATACAATCATCATACATTCAATCATACACCATCCAACATCAATTAAACTCATTATTAATCTATAGTTCATGCAAATTTCATCAATTCAATCTAAATTATAACACCCTAACCTAACAATCCCAATATCTAATTGAACCAAACCATACATCAATCTACCTATCACTTAAGATCACATAAGAGATACTAAAAGGAAAAGTCTCCCCTTACCTTCATGGAGGTTCTTGAATTGATCCTTGAACTTTGGGGCTTTTCCTCCTTCCTTTGCTCTTCTCACTTTTATGATAAAATCTTTTCTCCCAACTCTTCTCTTGCTCTTTTCTTTTTCTATTTTTCTCAATAATAAAATAATAATATAATTAGGACTAAGTGTAGAGCTTTTTACTCCATACACCCACTAATTACACCTCACACCCCCAAAAGTCCAATATTCTCTTCTTATTCATTTATTCCATTATTTTCAAAAATATTCATAAATTAAATTTTAATTAAATAATTAATCAAAATTCAATTTATCTAATAATTTAAAAATACAGGTGTTATAACTCTCCCCCACTAAAAATGTTTTCGTCCTCGAAAACATACCTTAGACGAAATGTTCCGGGTAAGAGTCCTTCATCTGGCTCTCTAACTCCCATGTAACATTTCCACTGGCTGGTCCTCCTCAAACCACTTTCACCGTTGCTATCTCTTTACCTCGCAACTGCTTCACTTTACAATCTTCAATCCTCATAGGTAATGTCTCTATAGTCAGATTATCTCGCACATGTATATCATCTACCTGAATCTCATGAGACGGGTCTGCAATGTATTTCCTCAACTGGGATTCATGGAATACATCATGCAAATTAGCGAGTGCCGACGTTAAAGCAATCTGATAAGCAACCTTCCCAATTTTCTTAGTAATCTACAATGGACAAATGAAACGCGGAGTTAACTTCTTCGACTTCAAGGCTCTCCCAATACCAGTCATCGGAGTAACTCGCATGAATACATGACCTCCTTCCTTAAATTCAATATCCTTTCTTCCTTTGTCGTGGTAACTTTTCTGATGACTCTGAGAAGCTCTCATCTTCTCCTGAATCATCTTGATCTTTTCTGTAGTTTGTTGCACAATCTTCGGTCCAACCACCGCACTTTCTCCAGATTCGTACCAACACAACGGTGTTCTACACCTTCTACCATACAATGCCTCATACGGAGCCATACCAATACTCGAATGATAACTATTGTTGTAGGTAAACTCAATCAAAGGTAAATAACTATCCCAAGCACCACCTTTCTCCAATACACAAGCTCGCAACAAATCCTCTAACGATTGAATCGTTCTCTCCATCTGACCATCTGTCTGCGGATGAATAAGCAGAACTCAACCTCAACTTAGTCCCTAAGGCTTCTTGCAGTCTTGTCCAGAACTTAGAAGTAAACCTCGGGTCTCTATCCGACACAATACTAGCCGGAACACCATGCAAACTCACTATCTTCTCAACATACAATTGAGCCAACTTCTCCATCGGATAATCCATTCTTATTGGTATAAAGTGAGCAGATTTCATCAACCTGTCCATAATAACCCAGACAGAATCACAATTCTTGGCCGTCCTAGGTAAACCTGATACAAAGTCTATAGAAATTCCATCCCACTTCCAATCCGGAACAAACAACGGTTCCATCAATCCCGACGGTTTTTGATGCTCAATTTTCGACTTTTGACAAATTAAGCAAGCATAAACAAACTCGGCAATTTCCTTCTTCATTCCAGGCCACTAAAACAACTTCTTCAAATCATGATACATCTTGGTAGCACCAGGATGAATACTCAATCCACTTCGGTGTCCTTCTTCCAGAATACTCTTTCTGATCTTAGCAAAATCGGGTACACACACTCGGTCTCCAAACCTAATAATGCCATTCTCATCAATTCGGAATTCACCTCCTTGACCTTGGTTAATCAATGTCAACTTATCTACCAAGCTAGCGTCAGATTTCTGTCCGTTTCTAATTTCCTCAAGAATATTATTAGTCAACCTCAGCATTCCCAACTTAACACTATTAGAAGTACTTTCACATACTAAACTCAAACCTCGAAATTGCTCAATTAAATCCAATTCTCGCACCATCAGCATAGACATATGTAAGGACTTCCTACTTAATGCATCAGCAACAACATTTGCTTTACCAGGATGGTAATTTAAACCGAAATCATAGTCCTTCAGAAATTCTAACCGTCTTCTTTGCCTCATATTAAGCTCTTCCTGATCGAAGAGATACTTCAGACTCTTATGGTCGCTGAATACCTCAAATCGAGAACCATAAAGATAATGTCTCCACAGCTTCAACACAAATACCACAGCCGCCAATTCCAAATTATGAGTCGGATAATTCCTTTCATGAATTTTCAACTGTCTTGAAGCATAAGCCACTACCTGCTTATCTTGCATCAAAACACCACCTAAACCCATCAGTGAAGCATCACAGTACACATTGAAAGACTTCGCTGGATTAGGCAAAATTAAGATCAGATCACTTGTCAATCTCTTCTTCAATTCATGAAAACCCTTTTCACATTCTGAATCCCATACAAATACTTGTCCTTTCCTTGTTAAATTAGTCATTGGCAATGCCAACTTCGAAAATCCCTCAATGAACTTTCTATTGTAACCTGCCAGACCAAGAAAACTACGAATTTCTGAAGCATTCTTTGGCGTCTCCCATTGAGATACCGCTTCTACCTTCGTAGGATCCACCGCATTACCATTCTTTGAAATTACATGGCCAAGAAAACTTACTTCCTTCAACCATAATTCACATTTAGACAATTTCGCATATAGCTTCTTCTCCTTCAATAGCTCCAATACCACTCTTAAATGCTCTGCATGTTCTTCATCACTCTTTGAGTAAATTAGAATGTCATCAATGAACACTACCACGAACTTGTCAAGATACGGGTGGAATATCCTGTTCATATACTCCATGAAAACACCAGGTGCATTAGTAACACCAAATGGCATAGCAGAATATTCATAATGTCCGTACCTCATTCGGAATGCCGTTTTCTGAATATCTTCCGCCTTCACATGAATTTGGTGATATCCAGACCTCAGATCAATCTTGCTAAACACACAAGCTCCAACTAGCTGATCCATCAAATCATCAATCCTCGGCAAAGGGTATCGATTCTTGATTGTCACCTTGTTCAGCTGTCTATAATCAACACATAGCCTCATTGAACCTTCTTTCTTCTTAACCAACAGTACCGGTGCACCCCACGGTGACACACTAGGACGAATAAACCTCTTTTCCAACAATTCTTCCAACTGTTTCTTCAGTTCAACCAATTTTGATGCCGACATACGATACGGTGCCATCGACACAGGACTATTTCCAAGAATCAATTCTATAGCGAATTCCACTTCTCTTTCAGGTGGTAACTCACTAACATCTTTTGGAAATACTTCCGGATCCTCATTCACTGCTCGTAGCTCATCAGTTTTAGATCCCCCTTTCACTTCCATTGAAGAGCACAACATAAATACTACCGCTCCATCATTGACAGCCAAATTCATCTGTTTGACCGTTATAGTCAGATCCTCAACACTAACCTCTTCAGGAAAGATAACCGTCTTCGTAAAATAATTGATATGAACTCGATTAAATTGTAACCAGTTCATCCCTAAAATGACGTCAAGTTGTTCAAGCGGAAGGCACACTAAGTCCATTCCAAACTTTCTACCAAATATGTCAATAGGACAATTCAAACAAGCAGAAGAAGTAGTTACTGAACCCGAAGTAGGTGTGTCAATAACCATACTTCCATGAATAACAGATATTTCTAATCCCAATCGCTTAGCACAATCCAATGAAATGAACGAATGAGTCGCTCCAGTATCGATAATTGCAACTAAAGGTGTGTCATGGATGAAACACGTACCTTTAATCAGACGATCCTCCGGAGTAGTCTCTGACCTAGATAAAGCAAAGACCTTCCCACCATACTGATTCTTCTTCGGTTTAGTGCACTGTGGACTGATGTGACTCTCTTCGTCGCAATTGTAGCAAGTCACGATCTTCATCCTACAATCAGAAGCAATATGACCCGCCTTACCACACTTGAAGCATTTCTTTTCCCCACTCCTACACTCATTCCTTCTATGCTCAGTCTCACCACAGTTGTAGCACCTAACGGGACCACCAGAATCTCCCCCACTAGGCCTCTTCCAATCACCAGCTTTAGAATTTCCTCTACCATATGGCTTACCTCTATCCATAGGCTTCTTACCTTTCTTGTCAACCAACTCATGAGAGTGAGATGACTTCAGCTTAATGTTATCCTCTTCGAAGATCCTGCTACAGTCCACCAAATCGACAAATCGCCGAATTCTTTGGTACCTGATACCTTGCTTGATCTCGTCACGAAGACCATTCTCAAATTTGATACACTTTGAGAATTCACTAGCCTCATCATTGTTGTAGTGAACGTATTACTTCGCTAACTCAACAAATTTTGAAGCATACTCTAGTACCGTCATATTACCTTGAGTCAGCTCCAAAAATTCAATTTCCTTTCTGCCTCAAACTTCCTCAGGAAAATACCTCCTCAGAAACTCTCTTTTGAACACGGCCTAAGAATTAGCTACACCATCAGCACCTAGTTCAGCTCTAGTAGCCATCCACCAGTCATCAGCCTCTTCGGACAACATATGAGTACCATACCTCACCTTCATATTCTCAAAACAATCGATGACTCTGAAAATCCTCTCGATCTCCTTAAGCCACTTCTGAGCACCTTCAGGATCATGCGTGCCCTTGAACAACGGAGGATTGTTCCTCTGGAAATTCTCCAATTGCCTGTCAGCACGAATCCCAGCTCCATTTGCGTTCCCTCCCAGCACACCAACAATCATGCCCAAAGCCTCAGCGATAGCATCGTCGTTTCTTCCACCTCTTCAAGCCATTGTTCTGCAAATCACAAAACAATTCCATTAGCACCAAGAGTATCGATAGTGATAGCTTGCACTAGTCGCATACGAGGGAAAAAGACCGACACTAAGACTTTGGTCACAACGACTGACTATGCTCTGATACCACTATTGTAACACCCTTCTAAACCCCGCGAAAATTTAAATAATTATATCAGAGTACCATGGAACAAGGGTGTCACAATTTAAAATTTTAAAACAAACATCATACGTCATTGTCATGCAAACACTAAGGAGTTTCATCATAATTCATAGTGACTCATGTTAACACAACGGAAAAACAATTATACGGAATAGTCCAACACCTTCGAGACTATATCCATCAAAACTCATAATAAAGCAATAAAGTGATAAGACATGAACGATCAAAACTTGCGTCCCCAGTGTTACAATATCAGAGCATGAAACCTGATGCTAAACTAGACACACTGACTCATGAGTTAATCCTCACCAAGTCGTAAGCCGCTATCCTCAATCTGAAAAATGACAACATGTAAGGGTGAGTCTCATTCTCAGATAGTAAATATTATGCAATTCATAAGAAATAAGCATCATAATATATCGTTCACCCAATCATACATATTCAGATTCACAACTATTATTCATCAATTCATACAACAATAGATTACACCACATAACACTGAAATTCATTCAATCATGTTATGACAAAATGCATATGACTCAACTGACACTATGCATGTGGTACCAATAAACCGTGGAATTAATCCACCTGACCGATCTACGCCTCATCGAGATACGGCCCACCGACACAAATTCCGCACAATGGGAATTATGTCCACCATCGATCCAAACATCACCGGGATCCATCACCGGGATCTATCACCGAATGCATATGAATGAATGAACACACACAACATACTTAAAAACATCACCGATCACGATGAACAATTCATCTCAACACCACATCACCGAATAAGTATGTACATGTTTTCAACATCATTCAAATAGCCATGCATTCATCACAATCATAATAATAATCACAGCCAATTCATCACCACATCAAATACATTGTTCACACCTATTTCATATGCACACAATGCTTAATTCTCACCAAGTAATTAAATCGAGATTTTTAAAAAAATGAAGTCGGGCCACTGTCCATATTCATCATTCATCAAATAAAACATTTAATTACTTTTACAATGCCCAAAAAGGCACTAAGAAAGGATACACAGTTCAAAAGTTATGATTTTTCAAAGTTTGGAAAAAATTTGTATAATAGGGTCCGCTGAGCGACCCTCTGTGGTCACTACAACAAGGAAGCCCTACAAGAGCGCTTTTTTTGGGCTTTAAGAGCGCTTAAAAGCGCTGTTAAAGGCTGCGCTGGCGTAGCCTACAAAAGCGCTTCTAAAAGCGCTCTGGTAGGCCCCCCCTATAAGAGCGCTTTTCTGGAAAAAGCGCTCTCGTAGGCCCCCCTATAAGAGCGTTTTCCTGGAAAAAGCGCTCTCGTAGGCCCCCCTTTAAGAGCGCTTTTTCCAGAAAAGCGCTCTTATAGCCCCCCCTGTGAGAGTTAAAAAAAAAAAAAAGCAACATACGAAAGCGCTTTTGGAAAAGCGCTCTTATAGGGTGGCCTTTAAGAGCGCTTTTTTAGGAAAAAGCGCTCTTAAAGCCCACCCTATAAGAGCGCTTTTACAGAAGCGCTTTCGTATGTTGCGTTTTTTTTTTAATTCTTTTTTATTAATCTTTGGCAGCGCTTTTACTAAGAAGCGCTTTAGTAGGTTTGTGAGGTTTTTTAATGTGCAGCCTGTAATTTAATCCTCCCAGTCGACCTGTAATATTTTTGACCTGTAATATTTTCGACCTGTAATTTATTTTCGACCTGTAATTTATTTTCGACGATATTATTTCAGCCATCAGTAAGACAATATATATACCAAAATAATATCCAAAATTATATATATACATCATATATTACAACATCAATAATGTTATATAAAATTGTAAGTAAATCGACACAAATCCTACATGAAAAAGTGCTTAATATAAAAATGACTCAAATCCTCTTTTATTTCTTCCAACTTAAGTTTCGGGTATGTAGCGGCACGGAATTCGTCAAGGTACTACAAAACAAAAAAAAATATGAATGATACATTTAGTTAAATGTAATAAGTTATATGAAATTATCTTAAGTTATAAATTCATACCGTGAGCGGAATCTCTAATTGATTTGCCTGAAGGATTTCTTTTATATACCTCAATACAAAGTATCCGCAATCGTAACTGTTTCGCTGTTGCGGACACTACATAGAAAAACAAATAAGATTCTATAGTTGTGCATTGTTTTATCAAGTAGCATAAATATATTATAAGCAACATTGTGAAAAATAATGTACCTGCACTTGGATCCAAGTAATGTTGCTAGATTTAGTTCGGGATACCTGTGCGTCCCGTTGACTTCGGAACACTTGTATTGATCTAATTAACAAATATATAAAAGCATATGTTTAGATCAATCCCACAAATAAGTAAATATATATATAAATATACACGAATATATATTTAGAACGATCCCACTTACAAATCAACGATGTCCTTCATGGCCTGATAATTGGTCCATTCACCGTTTACCGAATTCAGATAATACACAACTTCCCTTATAGGGTTGATAGCAAGCAGCAACCAGTGTGCTCTATAAATAAAAACAATAGGTTATATGAAAATTTTGCTATACACAAAAGAAACAGAGATTAGATGAACAAAGAATGAGAAACTAACCCTACTGGTCGGGTATTATACGCCCAAAGATGCAGACATTCTGTGTTGCCGGTGGACATGAATCTATCGACTAATCGCTGTCTAACTGATTCCCGTTCCGAAGCAATTGCCATTCCGCTGCAGTGGGCGGAAGACACGAAACGGAATCTGTTAGACAACGGAGTCCCGCGCAACACTCTGTCATACAACAACCTTAAATAAAAACATAACAAACATTAGATTATTTTCATTGAAATGTGTAAATAAATTATATTGTGAGACTAATTAAATAATATATCGGATGAGGGAATATTACCGGATGTATGAGTGCATGTTATTGACGCCTAGTTGATCATGCTTAAAAATCTCCTCCAAGTCATCAAGTTCAATAAGTGACTTGAATTCAATACCGAAGACACTCTCATCCATAACGATTTCACGTAAAGCACCGTCCTTCAAATCGGACATATCAACCATTGTTGCGAGCGTCGACCGGTACCGAGGCACAAAAGCACCGCCTTTTTTTCCCGCTGGCTTCGGAGGACCAGTGGGTGGTACGGTACGAACATGCTGCGTCACTTGTTGTGACTCCCGAGCGGATGCCTAAAAATCATATAAGTTAGGTAAAATATAAAATCATGCAGATTTAGATTCAGATTAATTATTAACACTTTAAATGTACCTCTTTTAGTGATGCAACAGACTCCTCCTCCTGTAAAATCCCTTTACCCTTATTTGCGGGTTTTATAGGAGCAATCTAAAATTAAAATGTAAAAAATAGTTAATAAACGGTTTAGAATTGACATTCGAAAACTAAATGATTTCTTAATCGTTTTCAATATACCTCATCACTAATGACAATGAGCTCCGATTGGGAAGAACATTATCCTCTGGTAGCATATCTTTCATAAGGGCTAATAACTCTGTGAAACTTTTATCCGACCATCCATTGTCCGCCTTTAAGTTGTACAACTTTAACACCGCAGACAATCTTGTGAATTTTGAACAACCATCATACAACGGTTTCTCTGCATCGCTTACCAACCTCTCAAACATTTTGGGACAATCCGCAAGATCTTCTTCAAGCGCTTCTGCAATCTCTTCGACTCGATCGCAATCGTATGTGTCTGTGCAATCGTCGTTTGAAGCATACTTCCTATTACAACTCGACCCAGCATTCCCGTTACTTTTCTCACCATGCATTGTCCAACATGTATAACTTCTATCAATTCCAAACCGTAGTAAATGGGATCCCAACTTTTTCCCGTCAACCTTATCCCCATAACAGCAACCCAAGCAAGGACACGGCATTCGAAGCGGGTCTTCGGAGTGCGCAACCGCAAACTCAACGAATTTCCATACCCCTTTCTCGTACTCTTTCGACAATCGGTTTGATCTCATCCATGTCTTATCCATGACTTAATTAAGCTAAACAAAAACGGTCAAACTTTCACTCTTCACAAGTAACCCCTATGGCGAATTCAATTCACAAAGTTAGTAAGTACATCACTTAACGATTAACGAAATTGATATCATGTCGGAATAATGAGTATTACTTAATATAATCTAAAAGTTACAAAGTTAGTAAGTTCATCACTTCAAAATCAGAGAATATTCCACATGTCGGAATAATGAGTATTACACTCATGTCTTAATTAATTAAGCTAAACAAAAACAACTAATTATTTAGGAACAGAACGGTATAATGCGTTTCTGTCAATAAAACGCAATGAATCAGAAGCAATAAAACGCAACATATTACGGAATGAATCAGAAGCAATAAAACTCAACATATTACTTTGGCGAGAGAGAACAATATATTACCTGTATAGTAGTAAGCAACTTGTAGACCCACACAATGTAAGATTCTTGAATGAGATCAAACTTTCACTCTTCACAAGTAACCCCTATCAATACAAAAAGAATAAGTCACAAATCTATAACATTGACAACACTAGAAATTGTGTCAATGGAAAGCAATTAATTACCTGTATAGTAGAAAGCAACTTCTTGAATGAGATCAAACTTTCACTCTTCACAAGTAACCCCTATCTAGCTAGCAAAGATATTCCTAAAAAATATAAAATAAAAAACTTAATTGAAGAATATAAAAATTAGGTCATAATCCATAGCTTAAAAAAATCAGCATTGTATCATTATGTCAAATTCATTCAAATTCAAGTAAACTCACAAACAAACACAATTTTCAAACCAAAAATGAAACAAGATGCAAGAAGTCACATTGTACCATGAGAAATTGGGTTCAAAACAAGTTCTAAATCCCTAAACCAACATCCCGGACAGCCATGATATACGTATAAATTGGCTCTCAAAATTCACTTCAAACAAGTTCAAGATGAAATAATGTAAAATTTGAAAGAGAATAATGTGAATGTTTCCCATCTCATTTCATTTCAGAAATAAATATAGATATTTCCTTCTTATCTCTTAAAGTCAATTTAATATATGAGCATGTTTTAATATAGTTCAATCCATTTCAAAACTTGTAGAATTCCATAAACCAAGTTGCAATAAAGTAGAGACATCAATATGAACTCATACATTAAATCCAAAACCAAACTAAGACACCTTTTTCAATTTACAAAATAGCAAGAGGAAGAGTTGAAATGTTTGTATTACATTCAAACATGCTCATAGTGCACAACGATCATGTTTTAGAATAAAGATAGCATTTTCATTCTCAATCCCACAAATAAGTAAATATATAAATATACTTCACGAAATAGTATGCCAAAGTTTTCATGTAATCAAAATAACAGTAGAACTTCAAAACTTATACTTTTATATAAAACCTCACGAAACATTGTTCCAATAAGTCAACAAAACCTGAAGCATAACAACCTAACTTAAGTATACTTAAGTATAGTTAAGAGCACAAACCTGAACTAAGGAGAAAGAAGAGTGGTGATATATTGGGAACAAGGTTAAGCAATTTTCTTTTAGAGATTCAGATTCTGCAGATACAAAGAGACAATAAAACAAGATTATAAAAATTGTCTCACCAAATCACCATCTCAAGTAAGAAAATATCATAAAAGTAAGAAAATATTCAATGAAAATTAAACACTCTAAAGACATTTAATCAAACATGTAATATGCTTCATTCTCAAATTGCAGTGCAACCCTTAGTTGAAACCCTTAAAACTAAACCCATAAATCATATTACCTTGCACAGTCAGACGGAGGAGAGAACGACGGTGGTGGCTGGCGACGGAGGGACGAACGTGGTGGCTGGCGACGGAGGGACGAACGGTGGTGGCTGGCGACGGAGGGACGAACGGTGGTGGCTGTGGCTGGCGACGACGGAGGGTTTTTCGGTTGCAGAGAAAGTGAGAAACAGTAATAAAAAGAAAACGAAAGAGAGAAAGTGAGAAAGTGAAAGCGTGTTTTGTTTTTAATTTTTACTAATAAAGGCTACTAAAGCGCTTCTGAAAAGCGCTCTCATAGCCTGGTCTATACCAGCGCTTTTTAGCAAAAAGCGCTCTCATTAAACCCCCCTATAGCAGCGCTTTGAAAAGCGCTCTCATACCCCCCCCTTACCAAAGCGCTTTTCAAAAGCGCTTTCATACCCCCCCTTACCAAAGCGCTTTTCAAAAGCGCTCTCATACACCCCCCCTACCACAGCGCTTTTCAGAAGCGCTCTCATACCCCCCCTTTAAGAGCGCTTTTTTAGCGTGTTTTTTTATTTTGTTTTTAGTGCAACCTATAAGAGCGCTTTTTACTAGAAGCGCTTTAGTAGGGGTGCTGTTAAAAATTAAATTTGGCGTAGTGGGTTGTCGTTTTTTTACCTCCCCGTTTCACTTGGGAGGACGACACGCTAGACCCTTCACGCGAAATTTAGAAGGAGAATGCGCCCGTGGTGGGAGGAATTTTATTTCAGTTCTTCCTACGATATCACACGAACTTTCTTATTGTCCTACGAGTAGGAAAGGGAAAAAAAGATCTCAACTAAACCCTAAGAGTTTGCTAAGTGTGGGGATTCACCTAGACTAGAAATTATGGAGTCCGGGAGGTCGGTTATACATAGGGAAGAGTTTAAGCACCCTACATATCTGTAGTACTCTACAGGAACCTTCTTTGTGTCTAAATGTGTTTGTGCTGCTAATGATTATTGGGAAAGTTTCTCCTTTGTATTAGGAGAAGGAATTGAATTGAATAAAAGAAAGACAGACAGACAGACTGACTATTTTTGGTATTTTATTAGCTCGCTGAGATTCCTTGTGAACCTCATGCCTACATATCCCTAATGGAAGTCAGGGCTTAATGTAGTTCGGGGAACTAATTAATTATTAATTATTTTTGGGTGCCTTGCTTGAAGCTCAAGGTTGAAGCTTTGAATTAAATCTCTGTTTACAGTAAAGAGACATGAAGTCATCTTTATAGAGAGGTATTTCTACTATTCCACCACAAACATTTTAAAAGAGTGACAGAATGTTTGAATTCATTTCATTAAGAGAGTGACCTTACTTGTGTGTTTGCAAGTATGCTAGTATCTCTTAAATGAAAGAAAGATGCTCGTCCAAATTAGGGAAAGTTAATCACATGTCTGGGTTTTACTGCCAGCTCATGCCTTTCAAAATCCTAAATGGGAGACTTGATTGAAATGAAATGTGTAATGTTTGTTTGTTTGTTTGAATGTGGTGAGATAGAAGAAAGATCTCTCTATAGAGATAAGCTATGTCTATCTACTGTATAAAAGATTTGATTTTTTAACTGGCTTGTATGAGGCCCAAGCTTGAGGCTTTTTGATTGATTGATTATTATTATGACTCTGGGAGAAAACTCCACTGGGGATTAATTTACAAGAGATTTTTATGTTCTGTACAAAGCCCAGAATTGAGGCTGACTCTACTTGGAGAATGTTTATTTTGATGGATTTTATTTGGTGTTCTGTACAAAGCCCAGAATTGAGGCTGACTCTAGCTAGGGAAAACATTATTTTCTGCCTTGTACAAAGCCCAAGGTTGTGGCGGACTCTTAAATAAACTGAGTATGGATGACTTTATGGGGAAAAGATCCTGGATGTTAGGAATCTTTGACACATGAAATATGGTTTATCTGCCTTGTACAAAGCCCAAGGTTGTGGCTACTGAACAATGAAGGACTCACTGAGGGAGACTCTATTATCTGCCTTGTACAATGCCCAAGGTTGAGGCTGACTATTAACAGGGGAATTTATTGTTTTGGTGCCTTGTATGAAGCCCAAGGTTGAGGCTAACTGTTTTTTTTGTTGGGTTTTGACTCTACTGAAGAATTTATTTATTAAAAGACTGATTTTTTTGGAAGCTAACCCTTTCCAGGGATTTTGACTCAGCTGGTGAGTTTATCTTTTGAAAAGAATGATTTTTGGAAGCTAACCCTTTCCAGGGGTTTTATTCTTTTAAACAGGTTTTTATTAATTGACTTTGGAGGCTAACCCTTTCTAGGGGTTTTATTCTTTTGGGGAATTATCTCTTAAGAGAATGAATCTTTGGAATTGAAGGAGTGATTTTGGAGGCTGACCCTTTCCATGGGTTTTTGTTAAGATGAAAGAATGAATGGAGGCTAACCCTTTCCAGGGGTTTTTGTTAAAATGATTGGCAGAAAGATTATCTAGTGGAGACTTCTTGTTTAAAGCCCAAGATGAAGGCTGACTCTTGCTGAGGATAAGCAAACATGGATCCTAGACTCTGCTAAGGAAAATTGATGAAGATAAGGGTGACAGAGACTGTCCATGTCTCTCATTCCAAAAGGTGTACTCAATGTAAAATTGAGACAAACTTAGCTTGTTTAAAGTCTGGTTTAAATTGGAAGAAAACTCACCAGGGTATGTTAAAAGGTGACTAAAGACCTGTTCCTATGTTTATAAGAAACCTGATGGGTCCTTGTATACAAGCTCAAGAGGAAGCTGGAAATGCTTTTAAGAAGCCTGTGGGTCCTTGTACAAAGCCCAAGAGGAGGCTAATTGAGGGTCATCGAGGGTCCTTGTTATAGCACAAGATAAAGCTATGTGGTTTTGAACTTATTTTGGCTTTAAGAAAATGGGTAAGAGGTTTCACCGGGAATAATTCCTCTTTGGGTGGATGTGTCCTATTTTTTGGATTCTAAGGTTTTTGCCAAGATGTTTCACCGGGAATAATTCATCTTGGGGGTTTGAACTACAGATCTCTAATTAGGAAAGAGCCTTCACCGGGAAGCCATTCTCAATCCTAGGCCATATTCCTATAATATATATATATATATAGTTTAACTGTCCTAGGGTTTACACTCAAACGTAGTTCTAAACTAATATATGCACAGTTTATATTTGACAGTAATTTAAATAAAGACTGTAAATGGAAAGCTTGTAAAGCCTAACCTGGATGGAGTGGAGGCCATTGAAGAAGTATGTACAGAGCCTCAACAGTAATTGGTGGATAACAGATGAATATATATATGATAAACAGTTAATGGTTTTTGAAAACAGAAGAAGTGAAGATGGACATAGGTCACATAGGTATCTGAAGAGTTTCACCGGGAATAATGCCCTTCAAATACCAGAAGAATGTTTTGAAAACAGAAAGGAGATTTTGTAAATACAGTTTTGAAAACAAGCTAAGAAGAGAAGAAGGTGTTGGGACTTACACTCTATTAGAGGCCCACTTAAAAATGATTTACTGTTTATGAGAAACAGTTGAAAAAAAGATTGAAATGATATAAGGTTTTGTTGTTTGAAAACCTTAATCGTTTGTTTGATCGGAGATTGAAAACAGTTTTGCAAATTGACAAAAGTCAACTTAATTAAGGCAAAGATGAAATCTATACCTAATTAAGACCTAAATAATTAGGGTTTTATCATAAAATTATTCACAAAGTAATTAGGGTAAAACAAAATGAAAATATATGTTTTCAAAGTATTTAAGAAAACACTTAAAACATACTATTTTAAACCTAATAAGAATATATGAAATAAATAATATTTTTATGATTTTTTTTTATTATTCACAAAATAGATATATTAAATGACAAGTGTGTGAAAAATGAATAGAAAATGATTTAAATTGATGGGTGATTTAATTATGTGAAGTTATAAAATAAAAATGAAAGAAAATAGTGTTAAAAAAAGGGTTTGGTCTTGCCAAGGGTTGAACCCACGCCCTATAGGTTACCAAACAAAACAAATACCAACTGGGCCACGCGCGTGGCTTGCTTAAGGAAAGAGCCCATATGATTATATGTGAAAGCAAGGCATTAAATGAATTGGAAAAAAATTAAAATGAACAAAAGGTCTGAGGGGGGGATCGAACCCCAGACCTAAGGCAAGGCAAGGCTTTTGGACGCGCGCTGTAACCATTGGGACACTACGATGAATTCGTAGATAACACACCCATCATTCAAAATAAAATAAACTCGTTTCTGGGAAATTCAAAAAAATGGCGCCACCATCTTCATCTTCAACCTCAAGCTTCAAGATTTGAAATTTTGCTATCTCCTTCGTTTCTCAACCAAACTTAAAAATGTAAACATGGATTTTGCTCGTTTTTGAACGAGGATCATGAGGGTATCCTTTAATTTTATTTATTTTCAGTGTAACTTAAAATTCGCACGCATGAACACTAAGAACCCTAAAACTGAAATTTAACATGAAATACTCTATATGCATGATATGATGCAATTGATTGAGGGCTAATGATCCTTAAAGGTGCAGAAACCAATTGGTAACTTCATTTCTAATTTATCATGCGTGAATTATAGAGTTTGAAGTTCTTGAAACTTACCTGAAAAATGAAGATTTGGCTCTGATCAAAGGGTGTTACAGAGCTGTTGTAACGATCCAGATAGCTTCAATGACTCCTCTGGAAAGTGTTGGGATGCCTAGCTTGGATTGAAATTGCCCAGAACTTCTTGCTCGACCCCAACTGCAACAGCTCCAAGTGAGAGGTGAAGATGATGATTCTCCACGCCCAGAAGTATTCCAGAGGTCTAGATCACCTCTAAATGCTTCCCCCAATGTGTTTGAATACTTACTTCCAAAGAGAGAGCTTTGGTTTGAAGAATCCGAGTCTTCTTGCCAAAGGACCTTTGAAAAAACTAAGTATGAAGAAAGAAGAGAGAAAGCAAGAATTCTGTTGCTTTGGTGTGTTTTTCTACTGAGGTATGCTCTCCTATTTATAGGCAAATGGTTCAGTATAGTTGCAGAGGAGTGAGCTTGCTTAGTGAGGTTGATTTGGTTTTCTTGGCCATGAAGGAAGTTTGCAAATATCTCTTATGCAATGATGAGAATTTTGATTCCATTTGATCAATCCCCTAGCCCTCGATTTTGCTTGATCTTAGGGGACAATTCTGAGACAGAAATGAGCATTAATTGGTTGGTGAGAAGATTCCTTGGGTGATTCATCAATTTGCCATAAATTCCCAAATGTAATCATTACATAATCACATGTTCTTGTTTTGGGAATCTTCCTCAATTCTTATGCTATGGTGAAAATGAATGCATGGCATGTTTTCAGATGTGTTATGGGTCGTGTAGCATCCATAAGTGAGGTCATGTGCACAAAATTTCAAAGTTCAAAAATGAGGCATGACCTATAATTTCACTTCATGAGGCCAACTTTGAACAAGCATAACTCTTAGCTCAAAATGAATTTGGAGAAGGTTGAACACAATTTGGAAAGCCCTAAACATCTACTTCAAATCATTAGTTTGGGGTTTCTTCAGAATCATTTGGGAAAATTGTGAAAAATGAGCCCAAAGTTGGATGAAAACTAGGTTAAAAACACTTAGAAAAATTTCTAAGTTTTTATAACCTAAAGCTTGAAAATTTCAAATCTCTCAAATGGTTGATCTTTTGAAAAAATTTGCAATGTAAGATGTTGTTTTATTTTGCAAGATCTACAACTTTCATGTTGGAAGTTTTTTGGGTTGTGTAGGTGAAATTTTGAGTTCCCATAATGCCCTCAAAAACCCTAATTCCCGACTTTTTGCTCCTTGATGATTCTTCTTGAATTTCTTTGGTCAAATGACTTTAATATCCATATATTGATGATATTGATCTTTGAAAGTCATGGTTTGACAAAAAATCTTAAAAGTCAAAGGTGATCCCATACAGTTGACTTTTTCCAAATAAAGTGAGATTTTGGACTTTTGTGTGGAATCAAGATCTTCTCCTCAAATGAGTGATGTAAATGGGTTATATTGAGGTAGTAGAGGTTCTTGAATCATGTCTTGAGTTTTGGATCCATGCCCTGATTAAAAATCAACTATCCAGATGAATTAGGTTAAAAACCCTAATTGTCGACCAGATGAAATTGGTGACTGTGGATCTTGAATTGAGGTGTGATGTCCAGTGGATCTTATTGTATGGATCATTTGAAGATGATTGAAGTCTTTAATAGATGTCCTGGAGCTTTTTAGGGTTTCCCAAAGGTGATCCCTGATTTCAGTCCTTGATAGGCTCAAAAACCCTAGTCTGGTAACCTGAGTAAACCTGTACTCAGATGACTGGGTGTCTAATCAATCATAGGTGAATATAAAAATGAAGCTTTTGAGTCCTATGATTGTGTTAGAGACTAATCCTTCTATTGATTGATCCTTTGCCTGAGTTTTCTTGTCTTTGAACATCCTTGATTGAATGCCAGATGAAGAAATGACTGCTCTGGGTACTTGCTTTGACCTGATGAAAATCCTGAAGATATGTCATCTCAGGGGGGTCAAAAATTAGGGTATGACACCCTCTAGCGCAAATTCCAGTAGCGAAGTACCTTGGAGCGCTGCTTAGTGGACTAGCTCCGCTTAGCGAGCCTGAACGACGCACACAGCCTCCGCTTAGCGAGCCTAGCTCTGCTTAGCGGACATGCGATTTCTCAGAATCTCAGGTCTGTGACAGACCTGCGATATCACACATCCATCATCCCAAATCGGTTCCAGACATTAGATACAGGCATACAATCATCATACATTCAATCATACACCATCCAACATCAATTAAACTCATTATTAATCATTAGTTCATGCAAATTTCATCAATTCAATCTAAATTATAACACCCTAACCTAACAATCCCAATATCTAATTGAACCAAACCATACATCAATCTACCTATCACTTAAGATCACATAAGAGATACTAAAAGGAAAAGTCTCCCCTTACCTTGATGGAGGTTCTTGAATTGATCCTTGAACTTTGGGGTTTTTCCTCCTTCCTTTGCTCTTTTCACTTCTACGATAAAATATTTTCTCCCAACTCTTCTCTTGCTCCTTTCTTTTTCTATTTTTCTCAATAATAAAATATTAATATAATTAGGACTAAGTGTAGAGCTTTTTACTCCATACACCCACTAATTACACCTTACACCCCCAAAAGTCCAATATTCTCTTCTTATTCAGTTATTCCATTATTTTCAAAAATATTCATAAATTAAATTTTAATTAAATAATTAACCAAAATTCAATTTATCTTATAATTTAAAAATACGGGTGTTACAGGAGAGGGTGCTCTCTTTGGTGGGTTGATTTAAATAGTTTAGATTTAGGATTGGGAGAACTACCTAATGAATATTCTGTTAGAGAAATTTACAAGAAAATCATGGAACTTAGTGCTATTACGCCCAACATCCCGTGGGTGAAGATTTGGAATAAAGCAATTCCGAAAAAAGTTTCTTGCCTACTTTGGAGGCTCTTTCATAACAGGATTGCCACAAAAGACAATATGTTTAGAAGAGAAGTTATTGGACATGGCTCTTTATTATGTTGCAGTGGGTGTGGAACCAAGGAATCGATCTCTCATCTATTTTTTGAATGCCCGTTTTTTGCAGTTATCTGGTACTGTATCTCAAAGTGGCTTGGCATCTCAACAGCACTACGTAACGGCGGGATAGATCATCTCCTTCAATTTGAAGGTCTCACCGGATACAGTAGAGTTTTTGCTGAGAGAATTAGGGTGATATGGTACGCATGCATCTGGTGTATTTTGAAGGCGAGGAGTGACAGATTATTCAAGAATAAGGATCTCAATATGATCAACATATTAGAATCTGTCAAAATATGGTCCTGGAACTGGTTGAAAATAATCTATTAGCATAGATGATAATTTCACTTCCTGGTATTTATATCCCAGAGCTGTCCTGGGATGCGTTGACTAATTCGTTAATTCAAGCGCGAAAATGTTGTTTGGTGAAGATTTTCCATATTTTCAGTTCCCAGAGTTGCATCAATTTGCTGTTGTATACTATATTGGGCTCGTGGCGGCAGTTCTGGAGTGGATAGGCTATTTCGTTCCAAGAGCGTTTTGGTAGTTTGTATAGGAAAGCTTCATATCGTTTCGGAAATTCGGTTTTCAAGTCTGATGCAATCCAGATCATAGAAGCTGTGTTGAGTATTTACATCTAAGAGAAGGCTGCCAATCAAGTCTTAATAAATGTTTTGAAGAATGCAAATGGCAGCGAATTGGTGTAGTTGTGGATGCAAACTGGTTCTGTGTGAAGAGAAGTACCAATGGGGATAATACTATATACTGCAATTTTGTGGTCTGTAATATTATATTGATTGGTCTTCTGGTGTATTTAACTTTATTACTCTGGTGTTCTAGTTTTTATAATCTGGTGTAAGCTTTATCACATGGTGTACTCATACTTTGTATTACACTAGCATCTCTTATGCTAGTCAAGTTTTAATTTAAATATCTTTTTGCCTTTTTCAAAAAAAAAAAAGGAATGATAACGATGCGGGTTCGGACGACTTTTACTTCCTCAAACCTAAATTTGAATTTTAAAATAATTTTTGTTCTCGACATTGATATTTAACTAAAATTTATTAGAGAAAAAAGGAAATACACTGACAATGTTTTTTCACTGTTAAAGGATAAAAATGACTATTGAAAATCTTGCTTAAACTTCATTCATTTAGCATTAAATATTGCTGACATGTCATTCCCATATATTTTATTTTATTTTTTCAGTTATTCTTTCAATTATTTGGATATTGGTAAACATCACAATAATTTTAATTTATAAGAAGATGCTCCCTCTCCATTTATTATTGTTGGGCAATGGATAATCGTTGGGCAAAGGAAAGCTAAAAATTTCTCCAATATTTTAATCCTCTATATATGCAAAAACATTTAACAAGATTTATTCTCCTACCCAACAAAATATAAATACAACAACATTATTAGTGTGGAAGAAGTCAGTCCCGTCGTTGGATTTGGCTAGAAGAGGAAACGACGCCGACAGTGAGGGTTTTAGATTCTTCTCTAAGTCCTTTTTGTGCCTCTATTGTAACATCCCGATTCTTCAACACCGGTAATTATCATTTAATTGGCTAAAAGGTAATCAGATGGCACATGGATTTTTATCCCAATTGAATGAGTAAAATGTTTATCCACTTACTAAAGATGATTAAAGGAGAGTTAGTAACGTAGTAGATATGGAAAGAGACTAGTTAGAATTGGACAAGATGGCAAGAATGTAAATATAACTTGGTTGGAGGATATATTGGATATTAAACTTCATTTGCATGGGCCTAAGCATGTTTATATGGGTATAACAACTTCCAATTCAGATTTTTATGTTAAGGATAAAGAAGAGAGAGTTTAAGAACAAGAGAGAAGAGAAGAAGCTCATGGGTGTCATCTTCAAGTTCCATTTTCGCACCTTGGGTATAGCCTTCACTAAAAAGGTAATATCTCTTTACTCGTAACTCCGGTTGGAACGATTTAGGGCTTTTCGGAAAGCTAACGAAATTCTCTATGATTTGCATATATGGTTCGCATTCATAGGTACTGTATTGATGGAGATAAATAGGTTTGAAGTTGATAGATCCATGCTGAATGTGTGTTAAAGGGTGGCTATGGATTTGTTAATGTTGGAAGTGGAGTTTTGGCATCAAGGAGAGTCCAATGGCAGAAAGAGCATCCTATTAACCTCTCTAAATCCATGGTGAGTTCCATTAGATAGAACTTGGGTAGGAATGGGGGTCAATTACATGTTGAATGGGTTAGTGAGACATGCCTGAATGTGTCAGTGTTTGGATGATTGTTGTTGCATGCTTGATCAATTCGTACAAAATGTGTTCTTTTGATGTCCTTGCATGTCCTGGTATGTTGATACATGTTAGAGGTGTTTGGATTGGAGTTAGATCAGAGTTAGAACCTTATAAATGTAGAAAATTCATTTCTGATACAGTGTAATCGGTTACGGGGTTTTGTGTAACCGGTTACACTGCTGAAAATGCAATTCTGAACTTTTTTTCGTGCCCGTAACCGGTTACGCATTTGGCGTGACCCGTTACACTGGGTTAAAAAGGAAAAATTGCAAAACTTCGAAAATTCATAACTTTCGCCTCGGGTATCAGAATTACGCAAAGTTTATATCGTTGGAAAGCTAGTTAGATGTACTATCTAATAAAATTGGTCCCTAAACCAAAATGTTTGATTTAATAATATTGGAACTCCGCTTAGTGAGCCTAGTCGGGTGAAGTTTTATGTAACTAGTTTTCCCCGAGAGCAGTTTCGCTCCGAATAGGGAACCGAATGCCTCCTTAGTTGTCTGAGACTTATTTAATTGGTATTTGAATATGCTATGTTGTATATGATCATGGATGTGTTGAATTCACAATGTGCGGATTATTGATTAATGCATTATATTGATATGCTATGTGATAATCCTATTATGTTTCCGTTTGTTCCGGTTGAACACTTGAATGTGTTGCCTGTGTGATGGCTTGTGTCGTGCTGTGTGATTGCGGTGATATATGCTTGAATCGGAGTAGGCCTGACTAATAGATGGTAAAGCGCTTAAGACCACGATTATTGATGTGTGATCTTTAGTGCGTGCCTTGCTTTGTGATCTGGGTATGTCTTACGCACCTGAGCTACCACTGCGATACGCTCAGAGGGTCTTTATGGCGTTTCCTCTAACAGGAAAACATCTGCGTGCTTAGTATGGCGAGGATATGATGCTACGTAGGCAATATCATATCAGGAAAACTCACCTCTAGTGATGTCATATAGATAATCACTAGGCTTTCGCCCGATGGGCTCATGTAGTCTTGATGGCATTTTTGTACATTGTGGCGATCACATTGGCGAATAGTGATTGACGGGGCCGTGATGCCATGTAGGCAAGTCACTGTTGTAGCTCGTCACGGATAAACCACGTAGGAATTATCCGATTCACTTGCGATGTGCATATACAAGTCTCTTGACAACTAGACATGGGTGTAACTCACCGAGGGTGTGGATGCGTAGTCTATATAGCAGGCAAGTAAACTTACTCCTGGATTCCTCGTACATAGGCATGGGTCTGCATATTTGTTTGTACTTGGCTTGTGCTTGTTATCGTTGCCTCATTGGATAGTTATGGGACTTCCAATGGTGGCGCTACCTTGTTTGTACTTGTACCTAGCCGTGAGGAAAACCCCAGATCCACGGTGGATCCATTTGATTGCATGCACCTTGTAGAACCTAGTGAACCCGTAAGATAGGGGAGCTCACTGAGATTTAGTAATCTCACCCCAATCATCTTATCTTTTTCAGGTGTAGTTTGTAGTGTTTGATTAGTAACAGGTTCAGATTGAAGATTTAGAAGTGGTGATGGCTCGAAGACCTTGTTAGATCTTATCTTCCGCTGTGCAGATCCATTGAAGACACATGTTTTATAATTCATAGTAGAATTTCATGTTGTATTTTATATGGATCATCTTGTAACTTTGGCTTTTGTATGTACTCAATATCAATTTTAACGTTTCATGCATAATATACTAGTCAGTTATGTATGGGGTGTTACATCTATTTTCTTCCACTTTCTGATCTATCTTTTTTCTCTTTGCTTTGGATAATTGATACTTCTTACTTTGCTGGTGATAGGTTTTACATTAACCCAAGTATACTTTTGAATTTATTTTCCATTTCTATTTTGAATTTTTGTGCTTAATTATGCTACTTTTGATTTTGGATTTGAATTAGGTCGAATACTGTCATGCTTATTTATCAAAGTCGTATTATGATCTGTTTTCGTTTCGTTTCTCTTTGATTTCATAAGCTTTGTTCTGTTGATTTTCGTTGTTAATATCTTGGATTTTATAATTTATGTTCAAGCAATAAGAATTTTTTGTCTTTGTAAGATTTGGCTCAAATGGTATGTGTTTTTTCTTGGAATTTTTTGTGCACTATTTGTTGTACCCCAAATTTTGACCACTGAGATCACACCCCATTTCAAATAAGTAGGATCATCATCATCATTATCATCATCATCATGCATACATCATTTGCTAACCAAAATACCAAAAACTGTTGTTTGTTTCTTGTGTTCTAAGACAGGAGACTGGTTTAGAGGAGACTGGGCAAATTAGGGTTTTGAGGCCCACAAAGGAATTCAACACTCTTCTATGATTCAAAGGATTCTCTAAATCAATATCAAAGCCCAAGGCTAGTTCAATGCAAGATCAATCACCTTCAAGTTCATTAGAAGCTCCAATTAGGATTTTTGACCTAATTCCACTAGAGGGTTGACTTTTAATCAGAACATGGTTCTAAGACTCAAACTATGGTTCAAGGACATCCAAATCAACATTATAATTCATTTGAAGAGGAGACCTTGATTCATATGAAAATCACAAAACTGCAGTTCATGTGGAAAAAGTCAACTATGAACTTTTGAGGATTCAAATCATCATCATATGATTATTGAATACATTTGGCCAAAGAAAATCAAGAAAATTCATCAAGAATTAAAAAGTCAACAAAAGTCAAAATTAGGATTTTTAAGTGATTTTGACCTAATTTTGGGAACTCCAAATTTTGCCTACAAACTCAAAAATCTCCAAACATGAAAGTTGTAGATCTTGATCAAACAAACAACTCATCACCTTGAACATTTCTTCAAAAAATGATTATTTTGAGAGATTTGGAAATTTGAAGATTTTGTTCCAAAAAACTTAGAAATTTTTTAAGTGTTTTCACTTGATTTTTTCCTAACTTTATGGTCATTTTTCTCCATGATCCCAAAGGAGTTTGAGGAAACTTTTAACAAGTGAATTGAAGTATGTAGCAAGGGCTTTCCAAAGAGACCATTAGCATGAAATTCCATGGATTAAGTTATGAGATATGATTTTGTGAAGAAGGCTCCATAACAATTGAAAAACTCCATGAACATGAAGAAGTTATGAAGAAAAACCATTTTTAAATGAAAGATTCCTTTCTTGCAGCTCCTATAACTTGTTCAAGACACAAAATTCAGAAGATTACACTTGCTTTTGAGCTATGGACCAAGTGGTTCAAGTCTTAACCAATGCATAATGTCATTTCAAGCATAAAGCCATGACTTCCATTTTGGAAAAGTGACTTTAATCACAAAGTTCACTCTCCTTGAGCTTCCAACTCATTTCTTCTGCAGCAAAAGCAACACAAATTCAACAAGCAACCACCTAAAACTCAGAAAAGCTTCCTAAGCTGTGATTAAAGCTTGCCAAGTACCATTGAAACCACAATTTTCACATTTCTTCACAAAGAAGCAAAAGTACACAATTTGAAAATTATGAAGACATGTGATCTGATTGTTCCCTTCACAAACCACATTTTATGCCTATAAATAGAGTCCCTTTCCTCTTGCAACAAACACACCAGAATTATCCAAGTGACCCCCAACTTGAAATTCTCCTTCTTTCCAACTTTGCATAAAATGACTTGAAAATTATGAAGACATGTGATCTGATTGTTCCCTTCACAAACCCCATTTTGAGTTGGGAAGCTCTTGGAAAGCTCTTGCAACCCCATTTTGAGTCTTCATTTTGAGCTTGCCAAGCTGTTGGAAAGCTCTTGCAACCCCACTTTTTTTAAATCTTGGCACTAAGAGAAGAATTATTCCCGGTGAAACTACTCTTAGTCCATTGACCTTGTATTGTTAAAACTCAAAACCCAAAAAGATTTTGGCCACTTTGGCCCTTTTATTTTCCTTTAAAGAGGAACTACAAAAGCTCTGACTTCCCTATTATTAAAGGGGTATGTAGGCCTAAGATGCGATGTTTTATCGAGCTCACTTTTAAAAACTTTTTTTCCCATCCCCACACTCTTTTTGAACAAGTTCACATATGCTTTTTCAAAATATATGTACAAAAAAACAATAACATTTTCAAAGAGGTTGCCATGGAGTACCATGGATATGAGGGGTGCTTAAAACCTTCCCCTTGTATAACAAACCCCCTTACACAAATCTCTGATAAGTTTATTAGTTTTGATTTTAAAAACTTCTGTGGGTTTTATTCGCTCTTTCTCCCATTCCTTTTTGGAAACAATAAAGTGCGGTGGGATTCAGTAAAATAAGATGTTTTGATCATTAATTTGAGAATTTCTATTTCAATTGATACCTACATCATATGCTTTGATTCCACTTTGGGATTAGTATTATTTATTGTATTTTTTTGTACTTTGCTGGATTATTTATTATTAACTAATTGAGAATATAAAATTCAATTGATTCCAATTTTTTTATAATCATTGGTTGTGTTTTGTAGTTAGTTTTATAATATGTTGTTGGTGTTCTACATGACAGAAATGAGTGAAGCAAGATGGTTGAAATGCATAAAGAAATGAGAATAATCCTTCAAGAATGACATAATCAACATTAGATATAATCAAATACACTTAACTTTGGAAATGATTTTAGGCCACATTTAAATTAAAATTTTATTTGCAGTTTTATCACATAAGTGCTTATTGTGAAAAATACATATACCTATCAACTATAATGTTAATTGTTTATCATATAAATTATAAACTTAAGAAATATTGATGTGATGTACTAACTTCAAAATTCAATAGTAATTTATACGTGAGGTACTATAGAATTTCAAGTTATTTTTGGTAAAAATGTCATTATTATTCTAATACATATATCTAAATTATAGAAACAGACACTTTATATGAAGATATTTTTTTGTATGTTTTAAAATAATATTGAGAATTTTAATACTTTAATATATAATTATTATTTGTCAATTAAATGTTTTTAGTGTTATTAATGATTTTAATAATTTTGATTTTTATTAAACTTATTCGAGGTTTAAATTTTGAATGACATCTATTAATAATAAAGAAGGATAAAACTTAACTTCTTTCGATAAAACTTTAAGATTGCTTTATTTCATTTCAGAAAATAAAAAAATTGCAATAATTATTATAAAAAATATACTAATAAATATTTAATTAAATAGATTAAATTATTTGAGGTCATTATATAACATTATTTGTAACGAAAGATAAAGTTCTGTTAGGATCACAAAAATTAGGTGATTATTATAATATGAGAGAGTATATATTTTAAAATTCATTGGGGCTTACGACCCTATCTATGTCAAGAACCTTCCAAAATTCAAAGACTTCAATAGATCGAGAACTCATTGGGGCTCTCCTATGGGAACAAGATTTGGTTCTACATCTGCCCTTGAGTTTTGATGATAACTTTACATGATATCTTAGAGAAAAACTTAGTACTCTAACGGTTTCTATCTAGTGTATAGCTTTTACTAATAGTTTTTGACTCTGAAGAAAAGACGTGTGACGTCATCAGGTTCTGAACTCAACACACTCTGACTCTGGAAGAAACTAGCATGTTTACAAATTTAGTCAAGTTCTAGAATGCTTCTATAACAACGGGTCTAATGAACGTAAATGATAGAGCTTTTGATCGAGACTCTCGTGAAATAGCTTTTTGGGACTCCTCTAGCTCTAAGATTCTGTTATCCAAGTTTTGAAGATTCTGAAGACAAGATTCTGGATGAACAAGTTTTGAAGACTCTGAAGACAAGGTTCTGGATGAATAAGTTTTGAAGACTCTAAAGACTTAGGTTCTAAAGATTCGAAGACCAAGTGCTGAAGACTCTGAAGACAAGGTTTCCAGTGAACAAGTTTTTAAAACTCTGAAGACTTAGGTTCTGGTGGTTCAAGATTTGGTCCTTTTAAACATGCTTCAACATCTACTATCAGAAGCCTATGAAGATTAAAAGATAAAGAATAAATTTAGTTTTTGTGGGAAATAGTACGAATTACATATGCCTCCACTACCCGGATAAGGTGGTGCAAGGAATATACTATTGTATTGTCTTGTCGACCACCCCTTACTAACCGTTGGGATAACACAACTAGAATTTCGTATTCATATCCTACACTTCAATGGAATTCTTCTTGACCTATAAAATGAAGTTTGAAGACAAGAAGAAACACAAGAAACTACTCTATAAAACTACGCTAAAACGCTGCACAAATCTCTTTATTAATTCTTGGTATAGTTTTGTAAGCAAGTGAACTTTTGTTCGTTAACTTGCAGCAAGGGAGCTTTTGTTTGATACTTGCTTAACACTTTTGTGTTATTATGGTTATATTAAAAACTTGTGTAATCTTCTTTCAAGAAGCAACTATGTAAACACAAACCTTTGTGTACAATCTGTGAGTTGAAAGTTCCTTGAGAGACTAGGGTATAATCAGGATTCTTGAGAAGACATTGACGGGTAGCCTTTGTGGTTTACAACATTGACATGTAGTATTTGTTGTGGCTTGCAATACTGATAGATAGTCTTTATTGTGGTTCTATAATCAGTTTGGTTATACGGGATTAAGCCCTCATTGAGAAGGTAAAATCACCTTGGCGGGTGGATAGGATTAACTTCGTTAACAGTGAACCAGGATAAGAAAATTTGTGTCATTTATTTTTGTTCTTGTGTTCTTTGTGTTTGACTTGGGAAGAATTTTATTTTTATCTTGAACCCGATTCAACCACCCTTTATTGTGTTTCATGCATCTTTAATTGGCATCAGAGCTCTGGTTCTGGTATCAAACACTTAAATGTGTCATATAAAGATCCAGAATTTTTGTGTCAAACACTATGGCCATTCCACCACCACCACCACCAATTATCAATGAAAGAGAACACTACAATGCTAAACCTCCAATTTTTGATGGAGAAAAATAGAAAGTTTCTTTCTTACTTATGATGTTGATCTATGTACATACCATAATTCTCTGAGTCGGGTGTTCAAGTCGGATGGGCCGAGCAATGCTAAAAAATAGTAGCAATCAAGCTGCCACTAAGGAAGATAGATATTAGTAACCGGGACTATAACTCGGAGTAACAGATACAAATGGCCGACTTAATAGTTTTGAAACCGCTGCAAGAACTTATGGGATCCGTTACAAAGTCCCTATTAAATAATCGATTACAAGTGATTAAGGGGCGGTTACAAACGTTACAAAAGTGCTTAATGGTCATTAAATCAAGGATTACACTATAAATAAGGGCTCCCATCTGAGGTATAAACAAGACACTCTTCTTGGGTTACCATGCACATTCGTCATTAAACTCGTCCTTTAAGGTTTTCCATCCATCTCTCTCCTCAAAACTCTCACTAAACACATAACAGCTGCAGCCTCGCCAGATTAGCTTGTGGGAGGTTATCCAAATGTGTTCTGCAGGAACATAAAGGAATGCTCATTTTGACCAATGTCAAATTCTTTCTCCATATTCTGGTTAGTACACTTGCACACACAAAGGCTTTCTCTTCGGCTACCTTACAATGAGACCTTTTATATCATGTAATTTACTTTATGCTTTAGGATAGTCTCTTTGTCTCCTACCCTTTTCTTCAATTTTCAAATCTTCTCTCTATTTTCACAACTTCTTCAAACTTCAAACCTTTTCTCAATAAACCTTGACTTTGTCAAGTGATATCGAAAATATTTTTCTTAAGAAATACTGAAACACTTAAACATGTTAAAACTCTTTTAAAAAATTCTAGAAAAGACAAACCTCGTCAAATTTCTTTTTGTGCCTTTGTGTACTTTTCTTTTAAAACATTTTTCAAAGGAAGGCTATTATTCTATTCTTGTAGTGATGCAAATCATTATGCTTCTACAAGGTGCTGTGAAGTGATTGAAATTTTCACTTGAATGTAGAGGTGTACTTGTGAGCAAGTCCAAGTAAAGGTTCTCCATATCATGATGATGAAAATGCTCATTTCCTTATACTTTTGGGTAGCAACTTTTGTTTTCCACTCGAATATGACAAAATGTGTTTTCAATTTAAAATCAATCAACAAGCTTTTATGGCTATTTTTACCCTTAACTACGAGACTTTGACTTCTTCATTACATATGGAGGATACGTAGGAACAAGACTCTCGAGGTCTTGGCGAGCATAAACATAATGAAATACTTCTTTTCTCATCACCCCAATCTTTTTTGCAAAAAAAAAACGATTTTATCATAACATAGATTTTAAAGAGGTTCCTGTGGAGTACCATATATGAGAGTTGTGCTAATGCCTTCCCATTGCATAACCAACCCCCCGTATCCATATCTCTCTTTTGTTTTATTTTTGCATTGGATTTTATCAATATATTCCCTTTCCTTTGGAAACAATAAAGTTTGGTGGCGACTCTCTGTTTTCGATTTAAGTTAACCAATAGCTTAATCTCAATTTTTCTCGTTGCGACAGCGCCCCACCTATACTTTATCACACCATTATTGGATTAATCTAATTTTCAACTATGGAAGAATGTTTAAATTGTGTTGCACCTATAATTTACAGAGCCTCTATTTTCATTTGAAAGTCAATAACGCTATTATCATATATGATAGCCAATATATTGATTGTCTTTTATGGAGTCTACAGGCTTTATTGCTATCCCACTTCCCAAATTTTTTTACTAATGATTTAAAAAAAATTATATTTTTATGTTTAGTATGGTCTCACAATTAAGTCATGTTAAATGTTTCATCAAACTGACTAGCTATTCAAGAGACTTTATTACTTTGAGAAAATAAACATAACACAAAAATGCCTTGTTATTAATAGTTTATTTAATACAGGTACTAAGTTCTAATACAATTATTGGACTATAGAGCTTACACAACACTTCTTTCATAGCAACCTTGGATAACAGCCATGTCAAAATAAAAGCTACAACAATTGGTGTATTCCAACATTAGGCATTAGTAACAACGTCAAAATACGTAACAGCTGTAAAACTATGTCAAATTCATTAGGCGTCTCCCTCTTATCCACCCATGTGACAATAACTTGAGTAATTACACATAAAAGATCTCTTACAAGAATAAAACTTTGTCTAGACAACGCGTCTAATATATGTTGTGATTTCAAACCGTCTCCAAAACCTTTGTTGTGTCTTCAATATAGAGGGCCACACCAGATGACATAAACACTTCCATAACCACTATGAAGTCACCATCTACAACCTTGCAAAAGCATTTCTTGATGTTATAGCTTATCTTTGTATATTTCCATTCAATATGAACTCCCCCATGACACACATTCTCTTTCCCCGATATATCCATCACACTATCAACTAACTTCGAAAAACCATCCATGTCTCTGAAAGTAACCAAGCACCCAAAATGTATTTTAGCATGTAGTTTCAATTTCTTGGCCAACGGTCCCGCATATTTCAGGATGGATATATGTGATAATTGACCTATGGTGTTGCGGTATTGTGATTAGATTTAGGTCTCCAAGATATTTAGGTTCAACAATCACTAGCTTGATAATAATGCCCTAACAAAGGTTGTTAATAAATGTTGGGACACCTCTTCGTTTTTTGGTTTTAAGGAAAAGTGTAAAATGTTAAAAGGTGGCCGTAAATTTTGGGAATAAGATGGTCTTTAAAAAGGACAACTTAAAGATTTAAGATTTTTTTTTGGAGAATATTAGGGTCATATATAGTAAAACGAAGGATGTCCTTCTTTGGCACAAGAATTTCAAATAAACTTGTGACAACCCTGAGTATCTTCAATTAGTTTCCTATTTTTGGTTATAGGATACAAGACTTGTCATGGTTAATCCTTTGCCCTGATGTTGCACAGAATTTGTTTAAAATTCCTTTGATAATTCTCATTTATTAAATTAGTGGAACTTATTCAACCCTCATAAATAAAGAATAGATAGATGAAACAAAGTCAATCCCATAAGATACAATCATCACAGTTTCTAGTGTTTCAAGTAACATTAATACCAGTAGTAGTAATAACAACAAAGAATCAGAATCTTAACTTTCTCACATTCATTGCTAAATCATAAACAATACACAAGAACATTTCTTCAAATTTGCTGCTTGTGTAAGCATTCATTATATTGACTAATGCAATCATCTTTTCTTTATCTTAACACACCCCTTTTAATCTTAGGCCTTTTAATTGCAGACTTCCTCCCGTTGAAGAAATTTGAACTGTCCTTCATCATAGTGTGCTTGGGATGCTCTCCATATTCTCAAAGGTATATGTCATGTACTTTTACATTTTTTCCATCTCAATGTGATGTTTTAATGGTTATTGTTGAGTGAAATTCTTTACAATTTTTTTGAGTAGATACATGTTTGAACCATGACATAACACACGTTCTTATTATTATAGTATGGAGTCAATGGATATGAGTGAGTATGCACAAGGTCAATGAAACTCGTAAGGAAACATTGTCAACACTTTGGATTATTTTCACTAAAATTGGTAAAGGAAAAGATGGAGTTGAAAGAGCTGCATGCAATTTTTGTAGTACTGATTTTGCCATCGGAAAAAACCCCAAGTCTGGTCAAAGTTATCGAACTTCACATCTAAGTCGTCATGTAAAAACTCATCTTCGAGTGCAGGGAAATTTGATGTGTAATGGTGAATTTTTTCATATCCGGTGTTCGGCCCATGTACTCAACTTAATTGTCCAAGAGGGTTTAAAAATTGCTAGTGAAGCCCTCCATAAAATTAGAGAGAGTGTAAATTATATTAAAGGATCTGATGGAAGGATGCTTAAGTTTAAAGATTGTGTCGAGGATGCAGGGATAAATGTTGGCGGTGGTTTAAGATATGATGTATCTACTAGATGGAATAACACTTATTTGATGCTTGAAAGTGCCTTACAATATAGAAAAACTTTTGAGTTTTATAAGGTGGCAGATAGAAGCTATAAAAACTGTCCATCTGAGGAGGAATGGGAAAGGGGAGAAAGAATTTGTGAGTTCTTAGAACCGTTTTACGATATCACAAATTTGATTTCTGGTTCATCTTATCCAACAGCAAATATGTATTTCATGCCAGTGTGGAAAGTACAATTCATTTTAGAAAAACATCAAAAAAGTATTGATAAGGTGATAAAGGATATGTATGATAAGATGAAAGTTAAATTTGACAAATATTGGAAAAATTATAGTGTTGTGCTAGCATTTTGAGCTATTCTTGATCCCCGCTTGAAGGAGAAGTTTTTGAAGTTTTGCTACACTACACCTGATGCGTCAACATCTAAAGAGAAACTTGAGAAGGTGATGGATAAATTCATAGGGCTTTATGAAGAATATGTGAGTTATTCAACCAATCAAAGTGTTTCTCTTTCTCAATCATCTTATGAGTTCAACTCATTGGCTAAGTTACCTAGAGAGGGGAATAAAGCTAAAAAGTCAAAGATTATAATTGTAAGTTTTCTTCTAACTCCTCTTGTTTTTATATTATTGATTGTAAACATGACCAAAATGCATTTTCTTCTTCATAATAGTTGAAATTTTCTTTGTTAAATGGTAATAAATCATAGCTTTGAGGTGTGCTATTATTACTACATGTTCTATATGTTGTTGAAGTAAAAGTTGTGAAGTAATATAGAATCTCAATATTTTGGCTATGTTTTTCCTTTATTGCTCATAACCTTTAATAGATGAAAGCAGAATACTACTAGTCTAAGTCCTAAGAATACACACACTCTTCAAAGCTATCCTCTGTAATTTGTTATGTGAGAGTAGTTTTATGATACAGAAGCTAGGTGATGTCTAAGATATTAGTCACCCAAGAAGGTTACATCACTAGACAACACAATCCACAGCGGAGTGTTCATGATTCGCGCGCTCTTAAGGGCGAAACCCTTAAGAATCAGCAATGGAATTCCCTTCTTTAACTACAAGTTCAAATACGGTATCAAGACGGTTTTGAGGACAGTTGATGTCAATGACTGCAAAATGGATACAAAGTGTAAGATTCATATAAATTCCTCGACTAACAAGTAACTAATAATAGTCATGTATATCAAAGTCGAAATTACAATGATTTTTGTATGAACATGGAGATGGTGTTACATATGTGAAAAGATGAATGAATTTATTGATATATACCTGAATTACATTCATGTGAAGTTTCCCTATTTTGCTCCATTTTAAGTATGTGGAGAACTTCTTCAATTTAAGCCAACCCGTGAGACTTTATTGAACAATTTCCACGTCAAATGAAGCACTGATGTTCTATTTCAACAAGCAATATTAATGGAACATGTTAAGATAAGATACTGATCGTGTTATTAGAATGTAGAAATGTAGAAATGTTATTAGAATGTAGAAATGTTAATCATCTTTGGTAAATCGCCATTTGAAAGAGAAATGGGATCAGAACCTTTATGGTAACCTCGAGGTACTAAAACACCCTTTCTCTCGCTGAATAAACCGTTGTCTAACGAAATTGTCTTTGGAAGAGTTTGCAATAAATCGTCAAGTGTTGGTATGCCTTCTCGTATTTTCTTAGAAACAGCATCTTCGACCGCAGATCTTATATTTCCTTTAAAAGCATAAACTAACCTGCAACAAAAAACAAAAGTCATAACACATATATTTATTTCTTTAACTATATTGATATGTTACAGTACACAATACTTATGTTTTGAAGATATGTAATGTTTCATCTTTAATCTTTAACTGCATTTAGTTGCTTTTTTGCTAGTATTGTGTTAGTGATTAACTTTTATCCACGAAAAAAATAGGGTATATTTTATACTTGTATCTCATCTTATGCATTTCACTTGAGCTATAGTTGATTATCTCTATTGTTTGATGTTGATCACATTTGATTTTGTGGCAGCTTTTAGGATGCATTGTACTCTAGTATCACAAATTATCTACGGTCCCCTTCTCTTGTTTTATATATTTCAATTATTTTGATGAAATTGTTTTGAAAAGTGGTATTAGAAGATATAATATGTAGATATAATATGTATTGTGCAAGATACTGGCTGAGACTTTATTAAGCTTGTTGGCACATCTATATCTTTAAATTTCCTGCATTAATCCAACACAGACACACTAGTATATCCAAGGTAAACCATTTGTAGGAATATAACCGAATAGCCAACATTTGAGTAGCCTATATTAGAAAGTTATTTATTTAATCTTAGTTTCTTCTTCACTAACCGTTCATATATATCTTGCAGGATTTTAAAACATGAAACTTGATTGAGAGTAGGTTTGTTCCTGAAAAGAGTGAGTTAGATATATATATTTTGACGGTGAATTGATGGAGTTGGATGAAGAACACTCTGATGATTTTGATGTACTTCTTTATTGGAAGTTAAATGAGAAAACGTTTTCGATACTCTCTATAATGGCACGTGATGTGCTTAGCATTCCTATCACGATTGTAGTATTTGAGTCTTCTTTTAGTATTGGTGGACGTGTTCTTATCAAATACATAAGTTCTACTCTTCCAGAACATATCCAAATGTTGATTTGTACTCGGAGCTGGTTGCATGGATTTTCTAAAAATATGAATGGTAATAATACTTTGTATATTATTTATTTTTATTTGTTCATATTTGTGATATACTCATGTCATTGTTTTGTTTTTAAGATGAGGAAGATATCAACACTAAGGATGAATGCAATACTGAGATGACAATGACTCAACATACATTCGGATTGCAAGAATGAAGTTGTTCTGGACTGACCCAATTATCCCAATTGGCCCAATACACTCTTTGGCCCAATGCATCCTGGCCCAAACACGCGACAGCCTTCCCCGGTCTGCTCCGGGAAAACGCAAGACATAATCGAGCACGCTGAAGCCTCGTGCTCGGCAACGGCTAGTTATCTGTGTTTCCTGGGCACAAACCACGCGTGGGCCCTCAAAAGATGGAGTCCATTCACATAGAGCTGCCCTATAAATAGCCCTCTAACCCTAGAGGGCAAGGTAATCACAATTCTATCCAAAATCTCTTACTTTTATGTTGTACCTCGTTGTTCAAACACTTACTTTGCCATCAGAGTACCTTGCAGGTACAACCCCCTTTTTTCTCTCAACCGTCCCGAAGTTCAAGCCTGACCGTTGTTGGCCACCCGTTCTGCTCGTCAAGATCAGTGGCACCCTCTTTGGGAAAGATTTGCTTCCCCAATTCTTTTTCTTGCACTTCTTGATCATTTCCTGCATCTGCAAGAACTCAGAAACCAAATCTCTCATCCAACAATCATTCATGGTCAGCAATAACGAAGACTTCCCTTCTTTGGACACAACAATGACAAACAAAAACGACATCACTCTCGTCATTCCTCCCCCCGCAACACTGCTCCTTATCCTCGTGACGGTCTCACGGTGTCTCCCTCCTTGGAAGATGATGCCCGTAACAACACTACACACTACCACGGAGAGACCAGCAGTAAAGACCATCAAGAGACGGTTCTGGAGAACCCTTTCTTGGTTAAGGGTCCAATCCCCCGGACCAGACCATGGCTTCCATCATGGCTTCCCTTGCGCAGACCAACGCTTTGATCCAACAACAGAATGATCGGATTGGAGCGCTCGAACAAATACGATGTTCCAAGACTCCTCTCGGGCATCACCCTCGCTCTCAGCACGAGGTCGTGGCCACCAAGAAGCGCCCTCGCTCTCCCTCCCAGAGAGAGCGCCCTTCTTCCACTTCCAAGAAAGGACATAACGACCATCGCTCCCAACAACGTTCACTATCTCCCTAGCTAAGAAGAAGGTCTAAGTCACCTTCTACAAGGCACGTTGACGATCGCAAACATCATAGACAAAGTCGTATTCGGTCCTTCACCCCGGTCCTCAGTGACGATAAAGAGGAGCGCCGGGGCCCCTTGTCCCATGCCATTTTAGAAGCACCCCTACTGGTCGACCTATAGAAGCCCCATCCTTTGGGCACGTATGACGGAACGATCGACCCTGACAAGCACATCGAGAACATCAATGCCCTCCTAGATTACAGAGGATTTTCCGGCGCGATCAAATGCCAGTTGTTCCCGACCACATTGCACAAGGGCACAATGACATGGTACAAGACTCTTCCCGACGAGTCCATCAACTCGTGGAAAGGGCTCGGAAAGCTTTTATCACGACATTTCACGGCCTCCCGCAGGCACCCGAAGTCAGAAGCCTCCCTGGAGGCCATCATCCAAGGGAAAGATGAATCACTTCGAACCTACCTAGAGAGGTTCAACAAAGAGGCCGTACAAGTGTCCACGACGGCCCACATGAAGAAGTTTCTGCTCGAACGGGGCCTCCGACCTCGTTCTGACTTCGTCAAAGCCGTAGGAATCGAAACACCACCCACCTTGGACGCGTTTTTCCTCAAAGCCCAGGCATATATACAGTATGAAGAAAAGGAGGCCGCCCACCCAGGCCGTAACTCTAGACAGGAAGAAAGCACCAAAGGTTCCCGCCAAGACGACTTTCGTCGGGGATCAGAAAAAGAAAAAAGACGACAAAGGCCGAGATCCTAAATATTATAAGGGCCCATCTGGGAAATTCCGTGAGTATACGCCCCTAAATGCGTCCAGGGAGCGTACCTGACTGAGTGCGCCAACGCAGAGTTCCAAGCGGGAAAAGTCCGCTTTCCAAAATCTCTTCCAGCCCGGCCGAATGTGGACAAGTCCAAGTATTGCCGCTTCCACAAGGGCCATGGGCACAATACTGAAGACTTCATCTACCTAAAAGATGTGATTGAGATACTGATCAGAGAAGGGAACTTGAAACAGTACGCGAAAAAATAAGAAGCCACACAGGAAACCAAACCCGTTGTTGAAGAAAAACCTGCAGAAGATACGCCCGCCATACAGGTGGCCCTGAGCGTCACACGACCAGAGGATTTCTACCTCCCTGATTGGTCTAGAACCTCCTCCGACCTCTCCTCACATAGCTTGTGGGATCTCTTCCCCTCGGCCATGGTTATTTCCGGAGGGGGATTCAGCAAGCTCACAGTTGGATCCGTAAAGCGGAAGTTCGAGGAGTTGATCTCAGGCAATTCAGGAAAATCACCGACGCTAGACCTTGCCAAAAACGGCTCGTCCCCCATTGCATTCTATCGGGAAGAATTGTCGGGTGGTTCCCCTAATGCCACCATCCCTCTCCTCATCCGAGCTCGAATGACCAACTTCGACGTGCGCCGAATATTGGTCGATCGAGGAAGCTCGGTAGATATTATGTACTCCCAGCTATTCAAGATGTTACAGCTGGATGACCGCCACCTTACACCCTACGTAGGCTCCTGATCCGCTGTCGCGCACGGATCAAAAACGAGTATTTTGAAAACTGTAGTATAGCGACAATGGCTCGAGTTGTATCGCAAGGATTCTTGTTTATTATCAACTAATCAAAATCAATGGGGGGGTTTGGTTCAGGTTCGATTTATAGTAAAAGCACTTAAAATAAGTGATTCTAAAAATAAGCTGGTTATGAAAATAAGTGATTAATAATTAAGCTAAAACGAGTCAACCTACTGTATCGACTCCCAACTTATCATCGATTCTTATAAAATCCCAATTCCCTAACGGGTTCGTTCGTTCCTATTCGATTATAACAACTATAGACAAGCGCGATATAAATTATACGACGGATGTTCCTGAATTCCGGATTAAGCAAACGGATTAAAAACTGTTACGAATTAAGCAAACGCAACTTTGATCGTTCGTGATAATATAAAAGCTATGTTAACACAAAATTGATTCAGAATCATCAATCAACAATCGAATTTAAGAAATCTATCCTATAACAACAATCAAATTAAGCAAATAGTTGGAATTATAGGAAGAATTCAAAGGAAACAAATATTTGGAATTATAAAAACCTCAAAGTGGAATCCGAGTCACAGGAGATTGATCCTTAGTGAATTAGTTCCTCATGATCATACAAAGCAAAACTCTCCAAAAATCTTGAATAGTGTAAAAACGATGGTGAATAGTGTTTTTGTGGCTGCCTAACCTAGGTGAAAACACCAAAACCCATTTCACAACTTAACCGGGTCGACCCGGCCCATTACAAATGACCCAAACACTAAAATAAAAAGTGCTGCAGCTTTAAACGCAAAACTGGGAATTATCGGCTCCGAATCTGACTTCGACTCCAACATGAAAGTTGTAGCTCTCTCTCTTAGCTTTCCAGCAATTATTAGAACGCCTCAATCGGATTCTTGAAACTCTAGTTATGATCATTTTCGTGAAAGCTGCCAAAGCTGAAAATAAAATACAAAATTCAAATAAGTATAAAAATAAACTAAATTATAAAAACACATTAAAAGGGAAAAATAACCAAAATAAAACATGGAAATGTAAAAGTATAAACATAGAGGATCCTGTATCAAAATACACTGATCAAATTCCCCCACACTTGAACTTTTGCACTCCAAGCAAACTGAACAACAAAACAAAGAACGCACAAATACATCATTAGTTAATCATCCTAGGCTGCAACTCATCTTCGGTTAAGTTTGCATCGATAGGTACTAATATTGCACACTAAGGACATCGTAAGAACACTAACCACAGTTATGCAGACATAAGCCTCCTAAATACACAAACCAATTCAAATCATATTATTATACCATAGCCTAACTTACTCATCCTTTTTGCTTTTTTCATTCATGCGCAATCACATTAAGCCCGTTATCTCCACACACTTATAGCAAGACGACCGGTTAGTGACTCCGATCCTTTTCTGCACGGGGTTCTGGTACTTACGTGGCATAATCCTTTGCTTACTGAGTTGTAGTTGCGGGGGATCGGACCGTAATCCGCCCTACCAAGTTCAGCACCAGAAACCGCTGAACCAACTAACAAAGAGTCTTATTTTCAACTTTTACTTTTGAAGGTTCCACAACCGTTGGGTTAAGTGACCGGGTGAGGGTCACCAAACTAAGAAGGTGCATTCCCTTTTTCTTTTTTCTTTCTTTTTTTTCGGAACACTCACTTATATTCATCGGCTTCCCTGCGTAAAGTGTGTGAAAGATGGTGCCTACTGCTGAAATAAACTACTCAAGAGCTGTCAGAGAATGAGAATTCAAGGCTATGTCATAATAAGTTCAAATTAATTTCCATATGCAGGAGACTTACGGTGTTAAGACGATACCGGTCTTGTGAATTTTTCCCAAGTCTCCACAAACTAATCTCAAATTAGTCTATAGCCTAGAACTTTCAAAAAGATGCATTTTCTTAAGAATTGAAAACAAAACAAAAACAAAAAAAATTGAAATAAAACAAAACAAATAAATGATTCCCTCCCCCACACTTAAGACATACATTGTCCTCAATGAAAGAACATAAATTTAAAATAAGAGTGAGAGAAAGGAAAGAACACACCCGAGGAGTCAAGGAGGATAGGTGATCACATAAGCAGTCTTTTCTAGTGAGGGATCTTCTACATTCTCTTCTTCCAAAGTGGGACTCTCATGGAGTAGCTTTGGGTAATATCCATTGAACTTGGAATTTTTATTAGTGCCTTCGCCTTTTATTTCAGGATCAAAGAATAATCTTCGATAAGTAAAAGTGTCGAATGGACACGTGATCTTATTTTCCATAACATCGGAGTTCAAAAGATTGAAGAGCTGCCTCACTACTTTTGTTTCACCTTCAACTTCAATTGAGACCCTATGCAAAATCATGGGCGGGCTAATATCGGGAATGTCGGCCAATTTCCACCCAATCGCCTTCTTATGCTTCTTGAAAACCTGCAAAAGCTTATTTTCTTGATCAAAATCAAGGTTAGAAGAAATTATAACTGAGAGTTTTTCATTACTCTCTAAATAAGCGTATTTCAAATTTTTCAGGAAGTTGCTTCAGCTCGGGGGAAGGTGGCTGCCCATGGAAGGAGTGCTTGGGGCAGCCGGGATGTCAAGAGTATCAGCTGCATGAACAACTTCATTGATAACAACTTCACCTGTAGTAAATATGTTACCCTGCAAGGCAGCATCAATCTCATCACATACAACACAGGATTAGTTCCAGGAATTAGTTCAATAGCAAATTCTACTTCCCTCTCTGGCGGCAATTCTCTTACATCTTCTGGGAAGACTTCTGGAAATTCACATACTACCGGTAAGTCACTACTCACCGCTTTCTTTTTCACTTCCATGGACGCAATCAACATAAACACGGCAGCTCCGTCCTTCATTGCTTTATCCACTTGTCTAGCCGTCATCGCTAAATCCTCAACACCGACATCTTCAGGAAAAATAACCGTCTTCGTGAAACAATTGATATGAACCCGATTAAATTGCAACCAATTCATACCCAAGATAACATCAAGTTGTTCCAACGGAAGGCACACTAAGTCCATTCCGAATTCTCTACCAAAAATATCAATTGGACAGTTCAAACAAGCGAACGAAGTAGTCACTGAACCCGACGCAGGAGTGTCAATGACCATACTTCCATTAATCTCAGATATTTCCAAATTCAGTCGTTTAGCACAATCCAATGAAATAAACGAGTGAGTTGCCCCAGTATCTATTATTGCAATTAAAGGAGTGCCATGGATAAAACACGTACCTTTAATCAACCGATCATCTGGAGTAGTCTCTGAACCAGATAAGGCGAACACCTTACCACCAGCTTGATTCTTCCTCGGCTTAGGACACTTAGGACTGATATGACCTTCTTCCCCGCAGTTGAAACAAGTTACAGTGTTCCCTTTGCACTCAATAGCAATGTGACCTGCCTTTCCACATCTATAGCACTTCTTTTCCTCACTTTTGCATTCGTGAATGCGATGTCCAGGTTCTCCACACTTGAAGCACTTAATAGGGGCACTAGAGTCTCCCCCACTAGGCTTCTTCCAGCCTCCAGCTTTCTGGTTACCCTTACCATAAGGCTTACCACGATCCATATGCTTTTTCCCTTTCCTGTCGACTAACTCGCGAGAGTGCGACGACTTCAGTTTAATATTGTCCTCTTCAAAGATTCGGCTGCAGTCAACCAAATCGACAAACCTGCGAATCCTCTGGTATCTGATACCCTGTTTAATCTCATCGTGGAGACCATTCTCAAACTTAACACACTTCGAGAATTCACTAGCCTCATCATTATTGTAGTGGACATAATACTTTGCTAGCTCAACAAACTTGGACGCATACTCTGGCACAGTCATGTTACCTTGTGTCAGCTCCAAAAATTCAATCTCTTTCCTGCCTCTAACGTCCTCAGGAAAGTACCTCCGCAAGAATTCTCTCTTGAACACAGCCCAAGTGATTGCAACACCTGCAGCTTGCAGTTCGTCCCTACTAGCCATCCACCAATCATCAGCTTCTTCAGACAGCATGTGAGTCCCATATCTCACCTTCAGATTTTCGTCACAATCAATCACCCGGAAGATCCTTTCAATCTCTTTCAGCCACTTCTGGGCGCCTTCGGGATCGTGAGTGCCTTTGAACAACGGAGGGTTGTTCCTCTGAAAACTATTCAGCTGCCTGTCAGCACCAATTCCAGCTCCATTGGCATTCCCTCCCAGCACACCAGCAATCATGCCCAGAGCCTCAGCGATAGCATCATCGTTTCTTCCTCCTCTTCCAGCCATTGTTCTGCTGAAGGTCAAACAATATCTATTAGAACAAGGAGTATCGACAGTGTCAACCTTACACTAATCGCATACGAGGGATTAACCGACACTAAGACTCTGACTCAAACGACCGACAATGCTCTGATACCACTATTGTAACACCCTTCTAATACCCCGCATAAATAATAAATAATAATCAGAGTAAACATGAAAAAGGGCATTACAACTTCCAAATAATTAAACAATAATACTCATGTCATGCCATAAAGGAGAACGTCAACCAAATTTATTCAGATCATCATGTTTAACACAGCGGAATTATCTTTAGCATCGGAATAACAACCGGCCAAGTCACAGACTTAAAACGATAACATAAAATCCATCCAAAATAACAAGTTTAACAAGTAACTCTAAACGACGCCCCCAGTGTTACACGACCAGAGCATGACACGGACCCAACTGACTCTAACGAACTACTTGACGAGCTAATCCTCACCAAGTACGAGAGCTACTCCTTAATCTGAAAAATAACAACAGTAAGGGTGAGTCTCATTCACATTTAACTAATGTTATAAGATATAGATAATAAAATATCATTTCACATGCCATTCACCCAATTACAGTTATGATCAGATTCAAACCATACCATCAGCAAGCAAACAATCAAATTAACACATATTATAACATTGGACAATCTTCCATTCATGTTATAATAGCAAAACAGCCTAATGCAATGCAACTACATGCATGTGGTACCAAAATCTGGGATAACCCAACTCACCGACCCACCATCGTCAAGGATACGGTAACACCCACTCACTAATTCCACACAATGGGAATTAGCTACCACTGATCCACCATCGTCAAGGACCAGCCACCAAAATGATTATGAATGCATGCATCACCCATAACATGCTCATCACCCACATACATCGATCAATGTCATAATCATCAATAAAACACATATTTCATACCAACAATACATGTATAATAAAACACCAGTTATAACCACATCATCATACAGGCAAGACATTCGTTAGTGTACCTATAAGCATATCCCACCACAACAATTAAGATCGAGTGTTTTAAAAATAATTCAAGCCACAACTCAAAACACCATTTGATTGTATAAATTATTTGATTAGCTTCACTGTACTCGAAACGGCACCAAAATCCGGCTTACGGTTTAAAAGTTACACATTTTTAAACTTTTCAAAATGGACAGTCGCAACAACTAACAGCACGCGGCGCCACACACATTCGCGGCGCGGAACGAATCGGAACAACGCCTTCGCGGCGCAAACAAGGTTTCGCGGCGCGGAACGAGAAGGAACTACGCCTTCGCGGCGCGGCCATACTCTCGCGGCGCGTACTGAGCACAACAAAACTTCCTGGCCTTCTGCCACGCAGTTCGCGGCGCCAACTCCTGGACGCGGCGCGAACTGGCGATTTCCAGCGCTCCGAATAGCAACAAACAGCCTGCGATTTCGTCCCTCTTTCACCGAATCACTACCAAACCAATCTTACTCCAACCAGATTTCGCATACAGTGAAATAACACATATTATAACACACTTATAATACATTCAACCATCCAATTATCACCATACATGATCAACACAATTCATTATAAATCAATTCTCCCAAAACCTAGCATTTCTACAACCTAAGCATAACCCAATTGATCCGAATAACATGATCAAATTCTATCCTACCACCTATAATCCCATAATAGAAGATAAACGGAAGAGTCCCCCCTTACCTGAAGGTTGATTCTTCGCTCTTCCTCGGTCGCACTTCTCCGTTCCTCTTCTCTTTTCACGTTCAGATTTCTTTTCCCAATACTGTAACCTTCTCTATTCTACCACTCCTTCTATTTTATTAAGAATAAAATAAAATTATTTTAATTAGTAATAGGGCCTACCAATGCACCCCCTCCCTTACTAACCACAACTCAAGCCCAATTGCTTAATTCCTCATAATTCAATTAATTTAATTAAATTAAATTATGAAAATAAATGGAGTGTTACAACTCTCCCCCACTAAATAGTTTTCGTCCTCGAAAACATACCTTAGGCAAACAACTCTGGATAGGAATCCTTCATCTGACTCTCCAATTCCCAAGTCACATTCCCACCTGCTGGTCCTCCCCAAGCTACTTTGACCAGTGCTATCTCCTTGCCACGCAATTGTTTCAGCCTTCGGTCTTCAATCCTCATAGGCAAAGTTTCAACTGTCAGATTGTCCTTTACCTGTACATCATCGACTTGGATCACATGAGATGGATCAGAAATGTATTTCCTCAACTGTGATACGTGGAATACATCATGCAAATTCGCAAGCGTCGGTGGCAACGCAATACGATACGCCACTTCTCCCACCCTCTCCGTAATCTGGAACGGACCAATGAATCGCGGAGTCAACTTCCTTGATTTCAGTGCTCTACCAACACCAGTTGTGGGGGTCACCCTCAAGAACACATGATCTCCTGCTTGAAATTCAAGTGTCCTCCTTCTTTTATCATGATAACTCTTCTGACGACTCTGAGAAGTCTTCATCTTCTCCTGAATCATCTTGATCCTTTCTGTTGTCTCCTGAACAATTTCCGGTCCAATCACGGCACTTTCGCCAGATTCATACCAACATAAAGGCGTTCTACACCTCCGACCATACAAAGCTTCAAACGGAGCCATACCAATACTCGAGTGAAAACTATTATTGTAAGTAAATTCGATCAAGGGTAGATAACTATCCCAAGCACCGCCTCTTTCCAACACACAAGCACGCAACAAATCTTCTAGTGATTGAATAGTTCTTTCCGTCTGTCCATCCGTCTGCGGATGATAAGCAGAACTCAATCTCAGCTTAGTACCCAAAGCCCTCTGCAAACCTTCCCAGAATCTGGATGTAAACCTTGGATCTCTATCCGACACGATACTCGAAGGAATACCATGTAAACTCACTATCCTGTCAATATACAATTGAGCCAGCTTCTCCATTGGGTAATCCATTCTCATTGGTATAAAGTGAGCAGACTTTGTCAACCTGTCTACAATAACCCAAATAGCTTCACAATTCTTCACCGTCCTCGGCAAACCTGAAACAAAATCCATAGATATACTATCCCACTTCCATTCTGGAATAAATAACGGTTGCATAGCTCCATACGGTTTCTGATGCTCAATCTTCGACTTCTGGCAAGTCAGACAAGCATAGACAAATTCAGCTATTTCCTTTTTCATTCCAGGCCACCAAAACAGCTTCTTTAAGTCATGATACATCTTGGTAGCACCAGGATGAATACTCAATCCGCTACGATGTCCTTCTTCAAGAATACTCTTCCTCAATTCGGCAACATCAGGAACACAAACACGATTACCAAACCTCATTATACCATTCTCGTCGATTCTGAATTCACCTCCTTTATCTTGATTAATCAGAGCCAACTTATCAACCAACTCTACATCAGTCTTCTGACCTTCTCGGATTTCCTCAAGAATACTACTAGTCAGCTTCAGCATACCCAATTTAACACTGGTAGGAGTGTCTTCACATACTAAACTCAAATCTCGGAATTGCTCAATTAAATCCAATTCTCTCACCATAAGCATAGACATATGCAAGGACTTCCTACTCAATGCATCGGCAACAACATTTGCTTTACCCGGATGATAATTCAGTTCAAAATCATAATCCTTGAGAAATTCTAGCCATCTTCTTTGTCTCATATTCAACTCTTTTTGGTCAAAGAGGTACTTCAAACTCTTGTGATCACTAAATACTTCAAACTTTGAACCATATAGGTAATGCCTCCACAACTTCAACACAAATACCACTGCTGCCAACTCTAAGTCATGATTCAGATAGTTTCTCTCATGCACCTTGAGTTGTCTCGACGCATAAGCGACTACCTGTTGATTCTGCATCAGTACACCTCCTAATCCTGACAACGAAGCATCACAATAAACAACAAAAGATTCTGCCGGATTCGGCAAAATCAAGATCGGCGCACTAGTCAACCTCTTCTTCAACTCTTGGAATCCTTCTTCACATTTCGAATCCCAAACAAACGCTTGACCCTTCCTAGTCAACTTAGTTAACGGTAATGCTAACTTTGAAAAACCTTCAATGAACTTTCTATAGTAACCCGCCAGACCAAGGAAACTACGGATTTCGGAAACTGACCTCGGAGCTTCCCACTGAGACACTGCTTCTACTTTCGTTGGGTCAACGGCAATACCATCCTTAGAAATTACATGCCCAAGAAAGCTCACTTCGTTTAACCAGAACTCACACTTTGACAGTTTTGCATAAAGTTTCTTTTCCTTCAATAGTTCCAATACCACTCTAAGATGATCCGCATGCTCTTTTTCATTCTTAGAATATATCAAAATATCATCAATAAATACTACTACGAACTGATCCAGAAAAGGATGGAAGATTCTATTCATATACTCCATGAAAACCCCCGGCGCATTGGTTACTCCAAATGGCATCACTGTATATTCGTAATGACCATACCTCGTTCTAAATGCTGTTTTCTGAATATCGTCCGTCTTCACCCGAATCTGATGATATCCCGACCTCAAGTCAATTTTGCTGAACACACATGCTCCAACTAGTTGATCCATCAAGTCATCAATCCTCGGCAAGGGATACCGATTCTTGATAGTAACCTTGTTGAGTTGTCTGTAATCCACACACAACCTCATTGAACCTTCTTTCTTCTTCACTAGTAACACCGGTGCACCCCACGGTGAGACACTAGGACGAATAAATTTCTTCTCAAGTAAATCTTCCAATTGGTTCTTCAACTCATTCAATTCCGATGCCGACATACGATATGGTGCCATCGACACAGGATTAGTTCCAGGAATTAGTTCAATAGCAAATTCTACTTCCCTCTCTGGCGGCAATTCTCTTACATCTTCTGGAAAGACTTCTGGAAATTCACATACTACCGGTAAGTCACTACTCACCGCTTTCTTTTTCACTTCCATGGACGCAATCAACATAAACACGGCAGCTCCGTCCTTCATTGCTTTATCCACTTGTCTAGCCGTCATCGCTAAATCCTCAACACCGACATCTTCAGGAAAAATAACCGTCTTCGTGAAACAATTGATATGAACCCGATTAAATTGCAACCAATTCATACCCAAGATAACATCAAGTTGTTCCAACGGAAGGCACACTAAGTCCATTCCGAATTCTCTACCAAAAATATCAATTGGACAGTTCAAACAAGCGAACGAAGTAGTCACTGAACCCGACGCAGGAGTGTCAATGACCATACTTCCATTAATCTCAGATATTTCCAAATTCAGTCGTTTAGCACAATCCAATGAAATAAACGAGTGAGTTGCCCCAGTATCTATTATTGCAATTAAAGGAGTGCCATGGATAAAACACGTACCTTTAATCAACCGATCATCTGGAGTAGTCTCTGAACCAGATAAGGCGAACACCTTACCACCAGCTTGATTCTTCCTCGGCTTAGGACACTTAGGACTGATATGACCTTCTTCCCCGCAGTTGAAACAAGTTACAGTGTTCCCTTTGCACTCAATAGCAATGTGACCTGCCTTTCCACATCTATAGCACTTCTTTTCCTCACTTTTGCATTCGTGAATGCGATGTCCAGGTTCTCCACACTTGAAGCACTTAATAGGGGCACTAGAGTCTCCCCCACTAGGCTTCTTCCAGCCTCCAGCTTTCTGGTTACCCTTACCATAAGGCTTACCACGATCCATATGCTTTTTCCCTTTCCTGTCGACTAACTCGCGAGAGTGCGACGACTTCAGTTTAATATTGTCCTCTTCAAAGATTCGGCTGCAGTCAACCAAATCGACAAACCTGCGAATCCTCTGGTATCTGATACCCTGTTTAATCTCATCGTGGAGACCATTCTCAAACTTAACACACTTCGAGAATTCACTAGCCTCATCATTATTGTAGTGGACATAATACTTTGCTAGCTCAACAAACTTGGACGCATACTCTGGCACAGTCATGTTACCTTGTGTCAGCTCCAAAAATTCAATCTCTTTCCTGCCTCTAACGTCCTCAGGAAAGTACCTCCGCAAGAATTCTCTCTTGAACACAGCCCAAGTGATTGCAACACCTGCAGCTTGCAGTTCGTCCCTACTAGCCATCCACCAATCATCAGCTTCTTCAGACAGCATGTGAGTCCCATATCTCACCTTCAGATTTTCGTCACAATCAATCACCCGGAAGATCCTTTCAATCTCTTTCAGCCACTTCTGGGCGCCTTCGGGATCGTGAGTGCCTTTGAACAACGGAGGGTTGTTCCTCTGAAAACTATTCAGCTGCCTGTCAGCACCAATTCCAGCTCCATTGGCATTCCCTCCCAGCACACCAGCAATCATGCCCAGAGCCTCAGCGATAGCATCATCGTTTCTTCCTCCTCTTCCAGCCATTGTTCTGCTGAAGGTCAAACAATATCTATTAGAACAAGGAGTATCGACAGTGTCAACCTTACACTAATCGCATACGAGGGATTAACCGACACTAAGACTCTGACTCAAACGACCGACAATGCTCTGATACCACTATTGTAACACCCTTCTAATACCCCGCATAAATAATAAATAATAATCAGAGTAAACATGAAAAAGGGCATTACAACTTCCAAATAATTAAACAATAATACTCATGTCATGCCATAGAGGAGAACGTCAACCAAATTTATTCAGATCATCATGTTTAACACAGCGGAATTATCTTTAGCATCGGAATAACAACCGGCCAAGTCACAGACTTAAAACGATAACATAAAATCCATCCAAAATAACAAGTTTAACAAGTAACTCTAAACGACGCCCCCAGTGTTACACGACCAGAGCATGACACGGACCCAACTGACTCTAACGAACTACTTGACGAGCTAATCCTCACCAAGTACGAGAGCTACTCCTTAATCTGAAAAATAACAACAGTAAGGGTGAGTCTCATTCACATTTAACTAATGTTATAAGATATAGATAATAAAATATCATTTCACATGCCATTCACCCAATTACAGTTATGATCAGATTCAAACCATACCATCAGCAAGCAAACAATCAAATTAACACATATTATAACATTGGACAATCTTCCATTCATGTTATAATAGCAAAACAGCCTAATGCAATGCAACTACATGTATGTGGTACCAAAATCTGGGATAACCCAACTCACCGACCCACCATCGTCAAGGATACGGTAACACCCACTCACTAATTCCACACAATGGGAATTAGCTACCACTGATCCACCATCGTCAAGGACCAGCCACCAAAATGATTATGAATGCATGCATCACCCATAACATGCTCATCACCCACATACATCGATCAATGTCATAATCATCAATAAAACACATATTTCATACCAACAATACATGTATAATAAAACACCAGTTATAACCACATCATCATACAGGCAAGACATTCGTTAGTGTACCTATAAGCATATCCCACCACAACAATTAAGATCGAGTGTTTTAAAAATAATTCAAGCCACAACTCAAAACACCATTTGATTGTATAAATTATTTGATTAGCTTCACTGTACTCGAAACGGCACCAAAATCCGGCTTACGGTTTAAAAGTTACACATTTTTAAACTTTTCAAAATGGACAGTCGCAACAACTAACAGCACGCGGCGCCACACACATTCGCGGCGCGGAACGAATCGGAACAACGCCTTCGCGGCGCAAACAAGGTTTCGCGGCGCGGAACGAGAAGGAACTACGCCTTCGCGGCGCGGCCATACTCTCGCGGCGCGTACTGAGCACAACAAAACTTCCTGGCCTTCTGCCACGCAGTTCGCGGCGCCAACTCCTGGACGCGGCGCGAACTGGCGATTTCCAGCGCTCCGAATAGCAACAAACAGCCTGCGATTTCGTCCCTCTTTCACCGAATCACTACCAAACCAATCTTACTCCAACCAGATTTCGCATACAGTGAAATAACACATATTATAACACACTTATAATACATTCAACCATCCAATTATCACCATACATGATCAACACAATTCATTATAAATCAATTCTCCCAAAACCTAGCATTTCTACAACCTAAGCATAACCCAATTGATCCGAATAACATGATCAAATTCTATCCTACCACCTATAATCCCATAATAGAAGATAAATGGAAGAGTCCCCCCTTACCTGAAGGTTGATTCTTCGCTCTTCCTCGGTCGCACTTCTCCGTTCCTCTTCTCTTTTCACGTTCAGATTTCTTTTCCCAATACTGTAACCTTCTCTATTCTACCACTCCTTCTATTTTATTAAGAATAAAATAAAATTATTTTAATTAGTAATAGGGCCTACCAATGCACCCCCTCCCTTACTAACCACAACTCAAGCCCAATTGCTTAATTCCTCATAATTCAATTAATTTAATTAAATTAAATTATGAAAATAAATGGAGTGTTACAGAAACCGCGAGGAACCTATGGCCTAAACGCACGAACACTAAACCTAAGACTCTAAAATCAGTTAATAACAACAAGAATCCCCGGCAACGGCGCCAATTTGATCCGCTGTCGCACGCGGGTCAAAAACGAGTTAATTTGCAAAACTGTAGTAACGACGGTATCGGTAACTCGAATATCATCTCATAAGGATTCTTGAATTTACTAACCGAAATCTAAATTTAGGGGGGGGGGGGGTTTGGTTTGGTGGTCAAAAAAGTGATTATCAAAAGCAATTATTGAAATAAGTTGTTTTTGTGAAATAAGTGATTATGGGATAAGTCAATCTACCGATTCGATTCCTACCATTCATCGATTATCATAATCTCACTACCCTAAGCGGATTCCATTCCCGTTCGATTATAATATAATCGACAAGCACAACAATATTATACAAATTATATTTCCTGTTTGCTGAATTAAGCATTCGGTTAAGAAATAAGCGGATTAACGATTAAGCATACGATAAACACGCAGATATATTGGAAAACATAAATCAATCGAACCAAACAATATATATTATGAATATCAAATTAAGAAAAAGATAAACAAAATATATAATTGAAGGAAAAGGAATTTTATTGCAAAAGTATAATAATCTCATAGTTTTGGAACCTGAATACGGAAGATCAACTCGAAAGGATTAGTTCGCCATGGGATCGTACAAGCTTTTCCGAAATTCGTGAATAGTGAAAACGAACGATGGTGAATAGTGTTTTCGTGGCTGCCTAACCTAGGTGAAAACATCCAAACCCGTTTCACAACTTAACCGGGTCGAACCGGCCCATTACAAATGACCCAAACACTAAAATAAAAAGTGCTGCAGCTATAAACGCAAAACTGGTAATTATCGGCTCCGGATATGACTTCGACTCCAACATGAAAGTTGTAGCTCTCTCTCTTAGCTTTCCGGCGATTATTAGAACGTCTCAATCGGATTCTTGAAACTCTAGTTATGATCATTTTCGTGAAAGCTGCCAAAGCTGAAAATAAAATACGAAAATCAAGTAAGTATAAAAATAAACTAAATTATAAAAACACATTAAAAGGGAAAAATAACCAAAATAAAACATGGAAATGTAAAAGTATAAACATAGAGGATCATGGATCAAAATACACTGATCAGCTCCGACCTACAAGTCTTCAACGGCACCGGGACGAAGCCGTGGGGATTCGTCGAGTTGATTGTCTCAGTTGGAACTGCAGAAATGGCAAGGGCCGTCAAAGTCCAGTTCCTGGTTATCGATTTTCCGTCAATCTACCAATGCATTTTGGGATGACCTACATTGGCTGAGTTGATAGCTGTTCCCTCCATGGTTCACCTCAAACTCAAATATTATACAGCAAAGGGGAAAGTGGCCACACTCCACAGAGACATCGAAGCTACCCAGAGATGTTTTAAGGCATCCGCCAGGGGCCTCAACTCGATAAAGATGACTTCTCAACCCCAAGACAGGCCAATGGCCTCCATCGACTCGGAGATCCCGAAGCCCCTGCCGCACATTGACACGTCGATCTGGACAGCTGCTTCTGCAGAGAAACTGAGGGCAAAGAGGAGACAAGGAGAGCTACTGAGGAAAGCTTGCGCCCTATACCCGACGAAGATTTCGAGCTGGTACCGCTGGGAAAGGATCCGAACAGAAGAGTCAAGATCGGCACCAATCTGCCCGAACTAGCAAGAAAACAACTCAATGTCTGCCTCCAGGAGAACGTTGACTTATTTGCTTGGAGCGTAGCTGAGATGCCCGGCCTAAACCCAGAAATATCCTGTCACCATCTGACAATCAATCCGACCTGCAAAGCTGTTGCTCAGAGGAGGAGGAAGAAGTCCTTAGAAAAGACATTCGCGGCCGAATTAGCTGTTAAAGACCTCCCAGAGGCTAAATTCATATCGGAAGCCAAGTATACTACTTGGCTCTCCAACGTTGTACTTGTGAAAAAATCTAATGGAAAGTGGCGAATGTGCATTGACTACACTGATCTTAATAGGGCTTGCCCCAAAGATGCTTATCCCTTGCCGAACATGGATAAATTAGTAGATAATTCTGCAAGTTTTAAATTACTATCATTTATGGATGCATACTCGGGATACAACCAAATACCCATGGCTAAAACTGACAAAACATACACGGCTTTCATGACCGAATCGGGTAACTATTACTACAATGTAATGCCTTTCGGCCTAAAAAACGTTGGGGCAACGTACCAACGAATGTTGAATAAAGTATTCCAAGCAGAAATAGGTGATATGCTCGAAGTATACATGGACGACATGATCGTCAAATCCCATGAAGAGACCGATCACGCGCTCCACCTCCGGAAGGTCTTCGAGCAAGCCCGGAAGTGCAAAATGAGATTCAACCATGAAAAATGTATGTTCGGAGTTCGAGCTGGTAAATTCCTCAGCTTTTACTTGACAGAAAGAGGAATCGAAGAAAACTCGGACAAGTGCAGGGCCTTCTCAGACTTCCCCATGCCAAACTCAAAAAAATCCATCCAATCTTTGAATGGGATGCTCACATCATTGTCCAGATTCATAGCCAAGTCCGCCCAGCACGCACTCTCACTTTTCAAACTTTTGCAAAAAGAGGCCACGTTCGAATGGACCGACGAGTGCTAACAAGCCCTCGTCCACCTCAAACAGGCCCTGTCACGCCCGCCCGTCCTCTCGAGGCTTAACGTCGGGGAAACCCTTCATCTATACCTGACCATCGCGATGGAAGCCGTCAGTGCCGCCCTCATAAGGGAACCCCCGGAAGGACAGAAACCGATCTACTGCACAAGCAAAGCACTCCAGGGCCCCGAGATCAGATACCATCAAATCGAAAGGTCTCCTTGGCCCTAATCAACACAGAGAAAAGGCAAAGACATTACTTCCTGGCACACACCATAATTGTGCGCACCGAGCAACCCATAAAATAGTTGCTCAGACGCCCAGATATGGCTGGGAGAATGCTCTGCTGGTCGCTGGAATTATCAAAATTCGACATAAGATACGAGGGTAGGAAGGCACTAAAAGCACAAGTTCTGGCAGATTTCGTGGCCGAAATGGCCTTCGCCGAGATGACCACGACTGACGCTCAGAAGTGGATCATATACGTGGATGGAGCATCAAGCTCCTCTAGAAGCGGAGCAGGCATCATCTTGGAAGACAGAGAAGGAACCCTAATAGAAGTATCACTCTCCCTATCGTTCCCCATCTCTAACAACTTGGCAGAGTATGAAGCACTCCTCGCATCGTCGAGGATATTGGAGCCGAGGAGATAGAAGTGTTCAACGACTCTCAGCTGGCGACGTCCCACATTTTGAGGGAATATACCATGCCAAAAGCGACAACCTCGTCGAGTACCTGAACCTTGTTCGCATAAGGATGGCCCGGTTCAAATTCGCCAAGGTAAGACATATTCCCCGAGAACATAACACCCGAGCGGACATCTTATCAAAATTATCCAGCACAAGGAAGAAGGACGGAAATAAGTTTGTGATCCAGGAGGTCCTACCCCGACCCAGTACCGAGGCCCCAATCATAACGATGCACGTAAACACGGTCGGGGATGCATCCTGTTGGATAACCCCGGTATACGACTACCTTACACGCGAACTCTTACCGGACAATCTGAAGGAAGCTGCCATAGTCAGAAGAAGAGCTTGCTCGTATGTCCTGGTCGAAAATTGATTATACCGCAGAGGATTCTCCATCCCCCTCCTCGAATGCATCGACAAGGGCATGGCCCCACACGCGCTACGAGAAATACACGAAGGGATAAACTCCCAACACCTGGGAGGACGATCACTCGCCCGGAAAGCTCTTTGAGCAGGATATTACTGGCTCACCATGCAGCACGACGTCAAAGAATACGTAAATAAATATGACAAATGCCAACGCTTTGGGGACATGCACATCGCACCCCCAAACGAGCTCAAGTCCATATCATCTCCTTGGCCGTTTGCATGTTGGGGTATGGACCTCCTCGGACCGTTCGTCACCGGAACCAACCAAAACAAATACCTCATAGTCTCCGTCGACTACTTCACCAAATGGATCGAGGCCAAACCACTAGCCAAAATCACGTCTCAGAACGTTCTACGTTTCTACAAAAGGAATATTCTTGCCCGGTTCGGGGTACCCCTAGCCATCGTCACCGACAACGGCACCCAATTCACCGACAAACACTTCCAAGACTTCGTCGAGCACCCATAAACGGATGGGCAAGCGGAGGCCTCCAACAGAGTAATCTTGAGAGGCCTCAAAAGAAGATTAGACGAGATCAAGAAAAGGTAGGTCGAGGAGCTGCACAGTGTCCTCTGGGCCTACCGAACTATGCCCCATTCCACCACCGGGGAGACCCTATTTTGGCTCACGTACGGGACAGAGGCCATAATTCCCATTGAGGTATACGTGTCCACCAGGCGAACTGATGAGCCCCTCGACGAGGAAATGAACGGGGAAGCTGTTAGAGAGGAACTCGACTTGGTCGAAGAGGTCCGATCGGGCGCAGCTCTTTGCGAAGCATCGCTAAAACAGAAAATCGCTCTGAGATATGACATGAAAGTCATCAAACGAGAATTTGAAGTGGACAGTTTAGTGCTTAAGAGAAACCATAAGGATTATCGCGAAGGCAAGCTGGCCGCGAACAGGGAAGGCCCTTGTCGCGTCCGGGCAAAGACCGAAAATAGAGCGTACTATAAGGGAAGGCCCCTAGCCGCGAACAGGGAAGGCCCCTGGCCGCGAACAGGAGAAGAAATTTCTCGACCTTAGAACACTGAAAAACTCAAGCAGTATTACAGATAGGAGCCAAAAGCGCTCGAAACACAGGTGTAGCCCGGGCACACGCCTAACACCTCATGATGAAACAAAATGACAGGAGCCCGCTCCCGTAATCGAGCGGACTCCTTGTCCTTTGAGGGGGCACGTATGCCGAGCACCCCGTCGTAGCAGTACCATGACGGTAGAACGCCCTACTCGCAAAGGGACCGTTCACGCCATGAGACTCAAACCCCAACAAAACGAGGTCCGAGACTCACCTCTACCAGGCACGTGACCCCGGCTATTGACCAGAGTTCCACACACTTGGCGACCATACATTGAAACCGAGAAAATCTCTTACAAACTAATAAACTAACTAGACTACGATAAAAATACTTCATTCATTTATTGGACAGAGTACAAAATCCGAACAAAACAAATGAAAATACATCATTAGCCTCGGCGCTTAAATTCTTCGCCTCGGTGCTTAAATTCTCTAGACTCACTCTCCCTAGACACGTCCTGCGCTCCCGAAGGCTGAGCCTGGGCACCTGCCTCATGAACCCCCTTAGAATGGGAGGCAGACTCAACAGAAGCATTCTTCTTCATCTCCTCCTTGGCAACGCGAGAGTGAGAGACCTTGGAAACTTTCTTCCCTTCAACGCCACCCATTTATCTAAGAAAATAAGAAAGGAAGTTGAGGAGGAAGAACCCCCCAAGAACCTCTTTTATAGAGAAAGAGGAGCATAAGTAATATCGAAAACATTAAATGCACTTAAAGACATGGGGAACAGCGTGCACGCCGCTCCCGAAATCAAACGCACGCAGACAGGCTTCAGAAAACGAGGCAAACAGAAGCAATAAATATATAATAAAACGAGCATGAATTAAATGACGGGCAATAAACCCGTAAAATGTGCCCGACTAACGACCATGCAAGCCGAGCCGATATATATCCTTACATAATAAAAAGGGGGGCATACCCCCCGTAACATAGAAATATTTTAAAACGGCACGCAGACCAAACTATGAGCAGAAAAACATAAAATTCAAACACCTTCATCCATATGGGTCTCCTCGGTCCCCTGAGCTACGGACTCCTCCCCACCGACCGTGAACTCTAGAGAGACAATCTGGCCATCCTCCACTTGATGCAAAGGGTCGGTACCCTCGGTCACCAACTCTACCCCCGAATTCTTTAAGTTAAGTTGAGCTATGGTAGATTATAGGTGTTATGGGTGGTAGCCACGCAGTCATCACCCAGAACCCGTATATAGTTGATGAGGTCCGTCCGGGACAAGAGAGCCTTTTCCTCGTCCGTCTCGTCCTCGGCATGTGCCAAAGACCAATGGAGAGTGGCTTCCTTAACCGAGGAAGACATCATCACACCATAAAGAGTCCGGGCAAGCAATGCGAGCTGCTCCTTTGCATCAAGCAAGGCATCCTCCTTAGTAGCCAGACTAGCCTTCAGATCCACCAAGTCCTTGTCCCTGGCTTTCAGCTCCTCCTGCACCTTCTCCAGAGAAGCCGCCCTACTCTTGCACTCTTCTTCTATCCTTTGCACGACCTCCATAGAATAGGGTTCCAAATTGGCATAAAGAGTGGCCAGCTCAAGGACCCTCACCACAGTGGCAGCATCCTAGACTAGGAACTTTTGACGGACGGAGGGATCCAGACCTTCAACATGAAGAGACTCAGCCCGGGGGATGGTCAGAGAAGGGCCACCTTCGAAGAACCTGGGCGGTAGGAAACACGAGGGAAAGGTAAAGAAATCACCAGTTTCCTCTTGAGTCAAGTCCACAACTTCAACCCTTTGTCGCTTGTGCCGAACTAGAGCATCTAGATTAGGTTTATGGCGAAGAGGTAAGGGTGGACGATAGCCATTTTCAGAGAATCCCTCTGATCAGCAGCACAGTGAGGAGAGCCAGCAGCTATTGGGGATGAGGACAAAGTACCCGAGCCCTTCATCGGGGAAGCCTGTGCAGTAGCCAATCGAGGGCCAGCACTTTTCTTGACCACCACCTTCGACTTGCCCGCTGTTAGCTGAAGATTTCGTTTTGTAATATTTGTCCTTCGAAGAAGTGGAAAATCGAAGGAAAGATGGTTACTGATGGCCATCCCTTAAAAATAAAAGAATGGCTACTGATGGTCATGCTTCGAGAATAAAGATTTCTAAGTTCGTTATGAAGATAGTGAATACTGAAAGCTAGTGAAAGTATGTGTCTTCGGGGACTTAGACAAAATTTATAAAATATATTCAAGTATTACTACTTAGCGTGTTTTCGTAGTGTTTTTAAATACACTGCCACGCGTCGAAGACGGACTCAGGCGGGAAGATTTGAAATTCGAAGACGGTTTCGTAACTGTCCAAGTAACAGATGGCGTCGCTAGAAGTTCTTATGAGAGACGTGGCAGCAGATTAGTGTAGGACCGTTAAGGTCGAAATTAGTATAAGTAGGAGTCTTAATGTTAGGATTCTGTGTGTTCATTTTGTACAAATCACTCACATATTTACTCAAGTATCAAGCGTTAAGAGAAAGAGTTCGCTGAGAAAATGTACGTATGACACCACCACTTTAATACATGTGTATTATCTTTCGTTTTCAAATATCTTCCAGAATTACTGCATTTCGTTTACTTCTCGCCATTTACATTTCTGTATCTTTATTTTAATGTCATTTACTTTCGAATTACTTTCATGTTATTTACTTTCAAAGTCTTTAACGTTTCTGCATTTTAAGATTCCTTACGCTTTAATAGTCCTTTTAATTTCATATGTTATGTTACTTATCTTTTCGTTGAAATCACACTTACATATAACAAAGTGATTATCAAGATTATTTGTTCTTTAATCGAACAACGCTTATTGAAGAAGACGAATCATGAATATGGTTCGAATGAACATTGATAACAATCTTCTTGACTATGTGTCCTAGGATCAATCTAGTCGATCCTGCGAGTAACCAAATCATATTTATTATAGTTTGGAAGACTAGCGGTTGTTTACCGGAAATCACCGTAAACAAATTGGCACGCCCAGTGGGACTGTGTCAAGCGGATTGTTTTAATCAATTGCTTTATTTTTGTCTAGACAATATCAAGATCTTGTATGAACCTTAGGAACGGTAAATTAAAGAACAGTGCACAACCGATTCCCAAACGAAGGTACAACAAGAAAATGGCCGCTACGGCCAGCGCAGGGGGTGATCGAGATCCCCCACAAGGTTCAGGATCAGGAGCGACAAATTCGACTTCCACTCAAGGAACACGGGATGCAACGGGTCCAAATGGATCGAGACCTGCAGATAATTCCCAGGCTATGCCTGAAAATAATACAGGACCCTCAGGGACTACTCCAGTTTTAGTGTCGACAACCGCACCCTCATCCACAAGTCCGGAAGACGTACTGTTTTCCTCGACAAATGCTGCAAATAATTTGTCTGGTCAAGGCACGAATTCTACTTTTGAATGGAGACCAAATAGTTCATATGGAATGCCATACCCATATGCAACAGGCGTACGAGGGGCAGGATCTATATATGCCCCAACTAACAATACGACATTTTCACCGAATGTTAGTTCAGTGGGTCGAAGTGCACACAACACTAGTTTTTCTACCCAGGTGCCCCACTTTACCACAAATAACCAAGCAGCATTTCGACAAGAAATGGATGCAAGCAACCATGATATGGTAGGGGTTTTGGCCAGAGAATTGACTTCAGTTTTAAGCCCACTAATGGCAAATGTTACTACTACAAATAGAGAAAACATGGAGATTTTCCAAAAGATATCATCTCAAATGAATCGAATGGCAGAGTTCATGGGAGTAACACCACCTAAAAGGAAAGACAAACAGACTTCGAATCAAGAAGAGAGGCCCATTTTGGAACGTGTACAAGATATAGTTCCGTCATCTAGGACAGCCACTAGGGAAGTAGGCCCCTCACGAAGAACAGAGACGTTCGAAGGAACTCCAATAATTAACTTAGAGGCTTCAAATCAAAGAACCGTCCCCGTTCGACAGGAAACGGAGGAAGAGCGACCCAGATTGAGGATTGTGGGTAGGAAC
>NW_026706779.1:0-68627 GCF_029867415.1 Vicia villosa | reverse complement strand
CATTTGAAAAAAAAATGATAACGTAACTTGGAAATATGAAAATGACAGATAAAAACATTTAATTAATTTTAAAACTTAAATAACAATGACAAAATTAATTTTTAGCCGGTCTTCTAGTTTGATTTCCAGTTTTTAAACACATGTTTTCAAGCTTAGTGAACATAAAAAAGAGTTATTTACCTCCGAGGAGCCATAACATCACTGGTTTTGAAGCCGGTTCATTTTCGGCCTCTACAAAATAGTAGAAGAGGCATCGGTCGTGGTTTACATAAACATAGATGTAACCCGAATACTGATCGAAACTCACTTTTGCTGTCCAGGCAACCTTGTTATCTTATCAGTTTCCAAAGTAGGGAAACTAGGGAAAAAAAGGTGAGTGAAATGAATGTAAATGCCAGCATAACAGAAAGAAAAATAAAAAAATTGCTTAGAGAATTCATATTGAAATTTTGAGTAGTGGTAGTGGCAAGGAAGGAGAGGGAGTGGTAGTCGCAAGGAAGTAGAGGGAGTGGTAGTCGCAAGTAAGGGAAGGGAGTGGTAGTCGCAAGTAAGGGAAATGAGTGGTATTTATAACTAGTGGAGGAAGGTATTTATATTCCATTTATACAATGAATGACTTACCCTTGTTCCAACTATAGGGGTTTCTGACAAGGCCTCTAATTGTAGGCTTGAATGGCCCATGTTGGTCAAATGCTCCTCCTCCAACAGCAGAACATCCTGGTCCTGCAATTTTGAAAAAAAAATGATAACGTAACTTGGAAATATGAAAATGATATAAAAAAACATTTAATTAATTTTAAAACTTAAATAACAATGATAAAATTAATTTTTAGCCGGTCTTCCGGTTTGATTTCCAGTTTTTAAATACATGTTTTCAAGCTTAGTGAACATAAAAGAGAGTTATTTACCTCCGTGGAGCCATAACATCACCGGTTTTGAAGCCGGTTCGTTTTCGGCCTCTACAAAATATATAGACACACACACGCTTGAAAAATAACTATATTTTTTCTAAATTATTTTGTAAAATATTTTAAAATAAATAAATTAATAAAAAATAATATTTTTCAAAAATTGAAAAAAACTCATTGATACTATTGAGTAAATAATTTCAAATTATATATATACCCTTGTGAAACAACTATATTTATAAAAAATTATTTTGTAAATTATTTTAAAATTTATAAATTGGTAAACAAAAATTATTGATACTATTAAGTAAATAATTTCAGTTTTGTTTTTAAAAAAGATCATGAATTCTCGTGTATATATATATATATATATATATATATATATATATATATATATATATATATTCTAAAATTATTATATTTAGCAGAGGTTACAAACCTTCGTAATATGTTATGAATATTAAATGTAAAATTAATAACGACAGTTTGAAACCGTCGCAAACCATAAGAAAAACAAAAATCAAAAACATTTTTACAACAGTTCTAACAGTCGGAATATCTTTTCCCGATAGTTTTAAACCGCCGCGAATAACAATGAAAACAGAAATCAAAGAAATATCCACAACGGTTTTTAACTGTCTCCATGTCTAATTTAAGTCAGTTACACACCGTCGTAAAATAGCGTGACAGTTGGTGCGACGGTTTCGGCAACCGTCGCGAAACACGTTGGGGACACACGATTCTGCGACGGTTGCTGAAACAGGTTGGGGACACACGATTCTGTAGCAGTTTTAACCGTCGTAATCATTCAAAATAACCGTCGTAATCTACCAATTTGCTTTGTGTGTGTGTGTGTGCACGCGCGTGCGTGCGTATGTGCGTGCGTCTGATAACAATTTGAACTACTGAAGCAGGATAGGATAAGTTACAGGATTAACTTATCCTATCATGTTGATTCAGTAAACACTGGATTGAGATAGGATACGATACAAATATCCTATCCTTTCTTTTATCCTGCGCACCAAACGAGTTCCATTTATACATTGAATGACTTACCCTTGTTCCAACTATAGGGGTTTCTGACAAGGCCTCTTATTGTAGGCTTGAATGGCCCATGTTGGTCAAATGCTCCTCCTCCAACAGCAGAACATCCGGGTCCTGCAATTTTGAAAAAAAAATGATAACGTAACTTGGAAATATGAAAATGACAGATAAAAACATTTAATTAATTTTAAAACTTAAATAACAATGACAAAATTAATTTTTAGCCGGTCTTCTAGTTTGATTTCCAGTTTTTAAACACATGTTTTCAAGCTTAGTGAACATAAAAAAGAGTTATTTACCTCCGAGGAGCCATAACATCACTGGTTTTGAAGCCGGTTCATTTTCGGCCTCTACAAAATAGTAGAAGAGGCATCGGTCGTGGTTTACATAAACATAGATGTAACCCGAATACTGATCGAAACTCACTTTTGCTGTCCAGGCAACCTTGTTATCTTATCAGTTTCCAAAGTAGGGAAACTAGGGAAAAAAAGGTGAGTGAAATGAATGTAAATGCCAGCATAACAGAAAGAAAAATAAAAAAATTGCTTAGAGAATTCATATTGAAATTTTGAGTAGTGGTAGTGGCAAGGAAGGAGAGGGAGTGGTAGTCGCAAGGAAGTAGAGGGAGTGGTAGTCGCAAGTAAGGGAAGGGAGTGGTAGTCGCAAGTAAGGGAAATGAGTGGTATTTATAACTAGTGGAGGAAGGTATTTATATTCCATTTATACAATGAATGACTTACCCTTGTTCCAACTATAAGGGTTTCTGACAAGGCCTCTAATTGTAGGCTTGAATGGCCCATGTTGGTCAAATGCTCCTCCTCCAACAGCAGAACATCCTGGTCCTGCAATTTTGAAAAAAAAATGATAACGTAACTTGGAAATATGAAAATGATATAAAAAATCATTTAATTAATTTTAAAACTTAAATAACAATGATAAAATTAATTTTTAGCCGGTCTTCCGGTTTGATTTCCAGTTTTTAAATACATGTTTTCAAGCTTAGTGAACATAAAAGAGAGTTATTTACCTCCGTGGAGCCATAACATCACCGGTTTTGAAGCCGGTTCGTTTTCGGCCTCTACAAAATATATAGACACACACACGCTTGAAAAATAACTATATTTTTTCTAAATTATTTTGTAAAATATTTTAAAATAAATAAATTAATAAAAAATAATATTTTTCAATAATTGAAAAAAACTCATTGATACTATTGAGTAAATAATTTCAAATTATATATATACCCTTGTGAAACAACTATATTTATAAAAAATTATTTTGTAAATTATTTTAAAATTTATAAATTGGTAAACAAAAATTATTGATACTATTAAGTAAATAATTTCAGTTTTGTTTTTAAAAAAGATCATGAATTCTCGTGTATATATATATATATATATATATATATATATATATATATATCTAAAATTATTATATTTAGCAGAGGTTACAAACCTTCGTAATATGTTATGAATATTAAATGTAAAATTAATAACGACAGTTTGAAACCGTCGCAAACCATAAGAAAAACAAAAATCAAAAACATTTTTACAACAGTTCTAACAGTCGGAATATCTTTTCCCGATAGTTTTAAACCGCCGCGAATAACAATGAAAACAGAAATCAAAGAAATATCCACAACGGTTTTTAACTGTCTCCATGTCTAATTTAAGTCAGTTACACACCGTCGTAAAATAGCGTGACAGTTGGTGCGACGGTTTCGGCAACCGTCGCGAAACACGTTGGGGACACACGATTCTGCGACGGTTGCTGAAACAGGTTGGGGACACACGATTCTGTAGCAGTTTTAACCGTCGTAATCATTCAAAATAACCGTCGTAATCTACCAATTTGCTTTGTGTGTGTGTGTGTGCACGCGCGTGCGTGCGTATGTGCGTGCGTCTGATAACAATTTGAACTACTGAAGCAGGATAGGATAAGTTACAGGATTAACTTATCCTATCATGTTGTTTCAGTAAACACTGGATTGAGATAGGATACGATACAAATATCCTATCCTGTCTTTTATCCTACGCACCAAACGAGTTCCATTTATACAATGAATGACTTATCCTTGTTCCAACTATAGGGGTTTCTGACAAGGCCTCTTATTGTAGGCTTGAATGGCCCATGTTGGTCAAATGCTCCTCCTCTAACAGCAGAACATCTGGGTCCTGCAATTTTGAAAAAAATGATATCGTAACTTGGAAATATGAAAATGACAGATAAAAACATTTAATTAATTTTAAAACTTAAATAACAATGACAAAATTAATTTTTAGCCGGTCATCTAGTTTGATTTCCAGTTTTTAAACACATGTTTTCAAGCTTAGTGAACATAAAAAAGAGTTATTTACCTCCGAGGAGCCATAACATCACTGGTTTTGAAGCCGATTCATTTTCGGCCTCTACAAAATAGTAGAAGAGGCATCGGTCGTGGTTTACATAAACATAGATGTAACCCGAATACTGATCGAAACTCACTATTGGCTGTCCAGGCAACCTTGTTATCTTATCAGTTTCCAAAGTAGGGAAACTAGGGAAAAAAAGGTGAGTGAAATGAATGTAAATGCCAGCATAACAGAAAGAAAAATAAAAAAATTGCTTAGAGAATTCATATTGAAATTTTGAGTAGTGGTAGTGGCAAGGAAGGAGAGGGAGTGGTAGTCGCAAGGAAGTAGAGGGAGTGGTAGTCGCAAGTAAGGGAAGGGAGTGGTAGTCGCAAGTAAGGGAAATGAGTGGTATTTATAACTAGTGGAGGAAGGTATTTATATTCCATTTATACAATGAATGACTTACCCTTGTTCCAACTATAAGGGTTTCTGACAAGGCCTCTAATTGTAGGCTTGAATGGCCCATGTTGGTCAAATGCTCCTCCTCCAACAGCAGAACATCCTGGTCCTGCAATTTTGAAAAAAAAATGATAACGTAACTTGGAAATATGAAAATGATATAAAAAATCATTTAATTAATTTTAAAACTTAAATAACAATGATAAAATTAATTTTTAGCCGGTCTTCCGGTTTGATTTCCAGTTTTTAAATACATGTTTTCAAGCTTAGTGAACATAAAAGAGAGTTATTTACCTCCGTGGAGCCATAACATCACCGGTTTTGAAGCCGGTTCGTTTTCGGCCTCTACAAAATATATAGACACACACACGCTTGAAAAATAACTATATTTTTTCTAAATTATTTTGTAAAATATTTTAAAATAAATAAATTAATAAAAAATAATATTTTTCAATAATTGAAAAAAACTCATTGATACTATTGAGTAAATAATTTCAAATTATATATATACCCTTGTGAAACAACTATATTTATAAAAAATTATTTTGTAAATTATTTTAAAATTTATAAATTGGTAAACAAAAATTATTGATACTATTAAGTAAATAATTTCAGTTTTGTTTTTAAAAAAGATCATGAATTCTCGTGTATATATATATATATATATATATATATATATATATATATATATATATATATATTCTAAAATTATTATATTTAGCAGAGGTTACAAACCTTCGTAATATGTTATGAATATTAAATGTAAAATTAATAACGACAGTTTGAAACCGTCGCAAACCATAAGAAAAACAAAAATCAAAAACATTTTTACAACAGTTCTAACAGTCGGAATATCTTTTCCCGATAGTTTTAAACCGCCGCGAATAACAATGAAAACAAAAATCAAAGAAATATCCACAACGGTTTTTAACTGTCTCCATGTCTAATTTAAGTCAGTTACACACCGTCGTAAAATAGCGTGACAGTTGGTGCGACGGTTTCGGCAACCGTCGCGAAACACGTTGGGGACACACGATTCTGCGACGGTTGCTGAAACAGGTTGGGGACACACGATTCTGTAGCAGTTTTAACCGTCGTAATCATTCAAAATAACCGTCGTAATCTACCAATTTGCTTTGTGTGTGTGTGTGTGCACGCGCGTGCGTGCGTATGTGCGTGCGTCTGATAACAATTTGAACTACTGAAGCAGGATAGGATAAGTTACAGGATTAACTTATCCTATCATGTTGTTTCAGTAAACACTGGATTGAGATAGGATACGATACAAATATCCTATCCTGTCTTTTATCCTACGCACCAAACGAGTTCCATTTATACAATGAATGACTTATCCTTGTTCCAACTATAGGGGTTTCTGACAAGGCCTCTTATTGTAGGCTTGAATGGCCCATGTTGGTCAAATGCTCCTCCTCTAACAGCAGAACATCTGGGTCCTGCAATTTTGAAAAAAAAATGATATCGTAACTTGGAAATATGAAAATGACAGATAAAAACATTTAATTAATTTTAAAACTTAAATAACAATGACAAAATTAATTTTTAGCCGGTCATCTAGTTTGATTTCCAGTTTTTAAACACATGTTTTCAAGCTTAGTGAACATAAAAAAGAGTTATTTACCTCCGAGGAGCCATAACATCACTGGTTTTGAAGCCGATTCATTTTCGGCCTCTACAAAATAGTAGAAGAGGCATCGGTCGTGGTTTACATAAACATAGATGTAACCCGAATACTGATCGAAACTCACTATTGGCTGTCCAGGCAACCTTGTTATCTTATCAGTTTCCAAAGTAGGGAAACTAGGGAAAAAAAGGTGAGTGAAATGAATGTAAATGCCAGCATAACAGAAAGAAAAATAAAAAAATTGCTTAGAGAATTCATATTGAAATTTTGAGTAGTGGTAGTGGCAAGGAAGGAGAGGGAGTGGTAGTCGCAAGGAAGTAGAGGGAGTGGTAGTCGCAAGTAAGGGAAGGGAGTGGTAGTCGCAAGTAAGGGAAATGAGTGGTATTTATAACTAGTGGAGGAAGGTATTTATATTCCATTTATACAATGAATGACTTACCCTTGTTCCAACTATAGGGGTTTCTGACAAGGCCTCTAATTGTAGGCTTGAATGGCCCATGTTGGTCAAATGCTCCTCCTCCAACAGCAGAACATCCTGGTCCTGCAATTTTGAAAAAAAAATGATAACGTAACTTGGAAATATGAAAATGATATAAAAAATCATTTAATTAATTTTAAAACTTAAATAACAATGATAAAATTAATTTTTAGCCGGTCTTCCGGTTTGATTTCCAGTTTTTAAATACATGTTTTCAAGCTTAGTGAACATAAAAGAGAGTTATTTACCTCCGTGGAGCCATAACATCACCGGTTTGAAGCCGGTTCGTTTTCGGCCTCTACAAAATATATAGACACACACACGCTTGAAAAATAACTATATTTTTTCTAAATTATTTTGTAAAATATTTTAAAATAAATAAATTAATAAAAAATAATATTTTTCAATAATTGAAAAAAACTCATTGATACTATTGAGTAAATAATTTCAAATTATATATATACCCTTGTGAAACAACTATATTTATAAAAAATTATTTTGTAAATTATTTTAAAATTTATAAATTGGTAAACAAAAATTATTGATACTATTAAGTAAATAATTTCAGTTTTGTTTTTAAAAAAGATCATGAATTCTCGTGTATATATATATATATATATATATATATATATATATATATATATATATATATATATTCTAAAATTATTATATTTAGCAGAGGTTACAAACCTTCGTAATATGTTATGAATATTAAATGTAAAATTAATAACGACAGTTTGAAACCGTCGCAAACCATAAGAAAAACAAAAATCAAAAACATTTTTACAACAGTTCTAACAGTCGGAATATCTTTTCCCGATAGTTTTAAACCGCCGCGAATAACAATGAAAACAAAAATCAAAGAAATATCCACAACGGTTTTTAACTGTCTCCATGTCTAATTTAAGTCAGTTACACACCGTCGTAAAATAGCGTGACAGTTGGTGCGACGGTTTCGGCAACCGTCGCGAAACACGTTGGGGACACACGATTCTGCGACGGTTGCTGAAACAGGTTGGGGACACACGATTCTGTAGCAGTTTTAACCGTCGTAATCATTCAAAATAACCGTCGTAATCTACCAATTTGCTTTGTGTGTGTGTGTGTGCACGCGCGTGCGTGCGTATGTGCGTGCGTCTGATAACAATTTGAACTACTGAAGCAGGATAGGATAAGTTACAGGATTAACTTATCCTATCATGTTGTTTCAGTAAACACTGGATTGAGATAGGATACGATACAAATATCCTATCCTTTCTTTTATCCTACGCACCAAACGAGTTCCATTTATACAATGAATGACTTATCCTTGTTCCAACTATAGGGGTTTCTGACAAGGCCTCTTATTGTAGGCTTGAATGGCCCATGTTGGTCAAATGCTCCTCCTCTAACAGCAGAACATCTGGGTCCTGCAATTTTGAAAAAAAAATGATATCGTAACTTGGAAATATGAAAATGACAGATAAAAACATTTAATTAATTTTAAAACTTAAATAACAATGACAAAATTAATTTTTAGCCGGTCATCTAGTTTGATTTCCAGTTTTTAAACACATGTTTTCAAGCTTAGTGAACATAAAAAAGAGTTATTTACCTCCGAGGAGCCATAACATCACTGGTTTTGAAGCCGATTCATTTTCGGCCTCTACAAAATAGTAGAAGAGGCATCGGTCGTGGTTTACATAAACATAGATGTAACCCGAATACTGATCGAAACTCACTATTGGCTGTCCAGGCAACCTTGTTATCTTATCAGTTTCCAAAGTAGGGAAACTAGGGAAAAAAAGGTGAGTGAAATGAATGTAAATGCCAGCATAACAGAAAGAAAAATAAAAAAATTGCTTAGAGAATTCATATTGAAATTTTGAGTAGTGGTAGTGGCAAGGAAGGAGAGGGAGTGGTAGTCGCAAGGAAGTAGAGGGAGTGGTAGTCGCAAGTAAGGGAAGGGAGTGGTAGTCGCAAGTAAGGGAAATGAGTGGTATTTATAACTAGTGGAGGAAGGTATTTATATTCCATTTATACAATGAATGACTTACCCTTGTTCCAACTATAGGGGTTTCTGACAAGGCCTCTTATTGTAGGCTTGAATGGCCCTTGTTGGTCAAATGCTCCTCCTACAACAGCAGAACATCCTGGTCCTGCAATTTTAAAAAAAAATGATAACGTAACTTGGAATAATGAAAATGATATAAAAAAACATTTAATTAATTTTAAAACTTAAATAACAATGATAAAATTAATCTTTAGCCGGTCTTCTGGTTTGATTTCCAGTTTTTAAATACATGTTTTCAAGCTTAGTGAACATAATAGAGAGTTATTTACCTCCGTGGAGCCATAACGTCACCGGTTTTGAAGCCGATTCGTTTTCGGCCTCTACAAAATATATAGACACACACACGCTTGAAAAATAACTATATTTTTTCTAAATTATTTTGTAAAATATTTTAAAATTAATAAATTAATAAAAAATAATATTTTTCAAAAATTGAAAAAAACTCATTGATACTATTGAGTAAATAATTTCAAATTATATATATACCCTTGTGAAACAACTATATTTATAAAAAATTATTTTGTAAATTATTTTAAAATTTATAAATTGGTAAACAAAAATTATTGATACTATTAAGTAAATAATTTCAGTTTTGTTTTTAAAAAAGATCATGAATTCTCGTGTATATATATATATATATATATATATATATATATATATATATATATATATATATATATATTCTAAAATTATTATATTTAGCAGAGGTTACAAACCTTCGTAATATGTTATGAATATTAAATGTAAAATTAATAACGACAGTTTGAAACCGTCGCAAACCATAAGAAAAACAAAAATCAAAAACATTTTTACAACAGTTCTAACAGTCGGAATATCTTTTCCCGATAGTTTTAAACCGCCGCGAATAACAATGAAAACAGAAATCAAAGAAATATCCACAACGGTTTTTAACTGTCTCCATGTCTAATTTAAGTCAGTTACACACCGTCGTAAAATAGCGTGACAGTTGGTGCGACGGTTTCGGCAACCGTCGCGAAACACGTTGGGGACACACGATTCTGCGACGGTTGCTGAAACAGGTTGGGGACACACGATTCTGTAGCAGTTTTAACCGTCGTAATCATTCAAAATAACCGTCGTAATCTACCAATTTGCTTTGTGTGTGTGTGTGTGCACGCGCGTGCGTGCGTATGTGCGTGCGTCTGATAACAATTTGAACTACTGAGGCAGGATAGGATAAGTTACAGGATTAACTTATCCTATCATGTTGATTCAGTAAACACTGGATTGAGATAGGATACGATACAAATATCCTATCCTTTCTTTTATCCTGCGCACCAAACGAGTTCCATTTATACATTGAATGACTTACCCTTGTTCCAACTATAGGGGTTTCTGACAAGGCCTCTTATTGTAGGCTTGAATGGCCCATGTTGGTCAAATGCTCCTCCTCCAACAGCAGAACATCCGGGTCCTGCAATTTTGAAAAAAAAATGATAACGTAACTTGGAAATATGAAAATGACAGATAAAAACATTTAATTAATTTTAAAACTTAAATAACAATGACAAAATTAATTTTTAGCCGGTCTTCTAGTTTGATTTCCAGTTTTTAAACACATGTTTTCAAGCTTAGTGAACATAAAAAAGAGTTATTTACCTCCGAGGAGCCATAACATCACTGGTTTTGAAGCCGATTCATTTTCGGCCTCTACAAAATAGTAGAAGAGGCATCGGTCGTGGTTTACATAAACATAGATGTAACCCGAATACTGATCGAAACTCACTATTGGCTGTCCAGGCAACCTTGTTATCTTATCAGTTTCCAAAGTAGGGAAACTAGGGAAAAAAAGGTGAGTGAAATGAATGTAAATGCTAGCATAACAGAAAGAAAAATAAAAAAATTGCTTAGAGAATTCATATTGAAATTTTGAGTAGTGGTAGTGGCAAGGAAGGAGAGGGAGTGGTAGTCGCAAGGAAGTAGAGGGAGTGGTAGTCGCAAGTAAGGGAAGGGAGTGGTAGTCGCAAGTAAGGGAAATGAGTGGTATTTATAACTAGTGGAGGAAGGTATTTATATTCCATTTATACAACGAATGACTTACCCTTGTTCCAACTATAGGGGTTTCTGACAAGGCCTCTTATTGTAGGCTTGAATGGCCCTTGTTGGTCAAATGCTCCTCCTACAACAGCAGAACATCCTGGTCCTGCAATTTTAAAAAAAAATGATAACGTAACTCGGAATAATGAAAATGATATAAAAAAACATTTAATTAATTTTAAAACTTAAATAACAATGATAAAATTAATCTTTAGCCGGTCTTCCGGTTTGATTTCCAGTTTTTAAATACATGTTTTCAAGCTTAGTGAACATAATAGAGAGTTATTTACCTCCGTGGAGCCATAACGTCACCGGTTTTGAAGCCGATTCGTTTTCGGCCTCTACAGAATATATAGACACACACACGCTTGAAAAATAACTATATTTTTTCTAAATTATTTTGTAAAATATTTTAAAATAAATAAATTAATAAAAAATAATATTTTTCAAAAATTGAAAAAAACTCATTGATACTATTGAGTAAATAATTTCAAATTATATATATATATATATATATATATATATATATATATATATATATACCCTTGTGAAACAACTATATTTATAAAAAATTATTTTGTAAATTATTTTAAAATTTAAAAATTGGTAAACAAAAATTATTGATACTATTAAGTAAATAAATTCAGTTTTGTTTTTAAAAAAGATCATGAATTCTCGTGTATATATATATATATATATATATATATATATATATATATATATATATATATTCTAAAATTATTATATTTTGCGGAGGTTACAAACCTCCGTAATATGTTATGAATATTAAATGTAAAATTAATAACGACAGTTTGAAACCGTCGCAAACCATAAGAAAAACAAAAATCAAAAACATTTTTACAACAGTTCTAACAGTCGGAATATCTTTTCCCGATAGTTTTAAACCGCCGCGAATAACAATGAAAACAAAAATCAAAGAAATATCCACAACGGTTTTTAACTGTCGCCATGTCTAATTTAAGTCAGTTACACACCGTCGTAAAATAGCGTGACAGTTGGTGCGACGGTTTCGGCAACCGTCGCGAAACACGTTGAAGACACACGATTCTGCGACGGTTGCCGAAACAGGTTGGGGACACACGATTTTGTGGCAGTTTTAACCGTCGTAATCATTCAAAATAACCGTCGTAATCTACCAATTTTCTTTGTGTGTGTGTGTGCGTGCGCGCGTGCATTCGTGCGTGCGTGCGTCTGATAACAATTTGAACTACTGAGGCAGGATAGGATAAGTTACAGGATTAACTTATCCTATCATGTTGATTCAGTAAACACTGGATTGAGATAGGATACGATACAAATATCCTATCCTTTCTTTTATCCTGCGCACCAAACGAGTTCCATTTATACATTGAATGACTTACCCTTGTTCCAACTATAGGGGTTTCTGACAAGGCCTCTTATTGTAGGCTTGAATGGCCCATGTTGGTCAAATGCTCCTCCTCCAACAGCAGAACATCCGGGTCCTGCAATTTTGAAAAAAAAATGATAACGTAACTTGGAAATATGAAAATGACAGATAAAAACATTTAATTAATTTTAAAACTTAAATAACAATGACAAAATTAATTTTTAGCCGGTCTTCTAGTTTGATTTCCAGTTTTTAAACACATGTTTTCAAGCTTAGTGAACATAAAAAAGAGTTATTTACCTCCGAGGAGCCATAACATCACTGGTTTTGAAGCCGGTTCATTTTCGGCCTCTACAAAATAGTAGAAGAGGCATCGGTCGTGGTTTACATAAACATAGATGTAACCCGAATACTGATCGAAACTCACTTTTGCTGTCCAGGCAACCTTGTTATCTTATCAGTTTCCAAAGTAGGGAAACTAGGGAAAAAAAGGTGAGTGAAATGAATGTAAATGCCAACATAACAGAAAGAAAAATAAAAAAATTGCTTAGAGAATTCATATTGAAATTTTGAGTAGTGGTAGTGGCAAGGAAGGAGAGGGAGTGGTAGTCGCAAGGAAGTAGAGGGAGTGGTAGTCGCAAGTAAGGGAAGGGAGTGGTAGTCGCAAGTAAGGGAAATGAGTGGTATTTATAACTAGTGGAGGAAGGTATTTATATTCCATTTATACAATGAATGACTTACCCTTGTTCCAACTATAGGGGTTTCTGACAAGGCCTCTAATTGTAGGCTTGAATGGCCCATGTTGGTCAAATGCTCCTCCTCCAACAGCAGAACATCCTGGTCCTGCAATTTTGAAAAAAAAATGATAACGTAACTTGGAAATATGAAAATGATATAAAAAAACATTTAATTAATTTTAAAACTTAAATAACAATGATAAAATTAATTTTTAGCCGGTCTTCCGGTTTGATTTCCAGTTTTTAAATACATGTTTTCAAGCTTAGTGAACATAAAAGAGAGTTATTTACCTCCGTGGAGCCATAACATCACCGGTTTTGAAGCCGGTTCGTTTTCGGCCTCTACAAAATATATAGACACACACACGCTTGAAAAATAACTATATTTTTTCTAAATTATTTTGTAAAATATTTTAAAATAAATAAATTTATAAAAAAATAATATTTTTCAATAATTGAAAAAAACTCATTGATACTATTGAGTAAATAATTTCAAATTATATATATACCCTTGTGAAACAACTATATTTATAAAAAATTATTTTGTAAATTATTTTAAAATTTATAAATTGGTAAACAAAAATTATTGATACTATTAAGTAAATAATTTCAGTTTTGTTTTTAAAAAAGATCATGAATTCTCGTGTGTATATATATATATATATGTATATATATTCTAAAATTATTATATTTAGCAGAGGTTACAAACCTTCGTAATATGTTATGAATATTAAATGTAAAATTAATAACGACAGTTTGAAACCGTCGCAAACCATAAGAAAAACAAAAATCAAAAACATTTTTACAACAGTTCTAACAGTCGGAATATCTTTTCCCGATAGTTTTAAACCGCCGCGAATAACAATGAAAACAGAAATCAAAGAAATATCCACAACGGTTTTTAACTGTCGCCATGTCTAATTTAAGTCAGTTACACACCGTCGTCAAATAGCGTGACAGTTGGTGCGACGGTTTCGGCAACCGTCGCGAAACACGTTGGGGACACACGATTCTGCGACGGTTGCTGAAACAGGTTGGGGACACACGATTCTGTAGCAGTTTTAACCGTCGTAATCATTCAAAATAACCGTCGTAATCTACCAATTTGCTTTGTGTGGGTGTGAGTGTGTGTGTGTGTGCACGCGCGTGCGTGCGTATGTGCGTGCGTCTGATAACAATTTGAACTACTGAAGCAGGATAGGATAAGTTACAGGATTAACTTATCCTATCATGTTGTTTCAGTAAACACTAGATTGAGATAGGATACGATACAAATATCCTATCCTGTCTTTTATCCTACGCACCAAACGAGTTCCATTTATACAATGAATGACTTATCCTTGTTCCAACTATAGGGGTTTCTGACAAGGCCTCTTATTGTAGGCTTGAATGGCCCATGTTGGTCAAATGCTCCTCCTCTAACAGCAGAACATCTGGGTCCTGCAATTTTGAAAAAAAAATGATATCGTAACTTGGAAATATGAAAATGACAGATAAAAACATTTAATTAATTTTAAAACTTAAATAACAATGACAAAATTAATTTTTAGCCGGTCATCCAGTTTGATTTCCAGTTTTTAAACACATGTTTTCAAGCTTAGTGAACATAAAAAAGAGTTATTTACCTCCGAGGAGCCATAACATCACCGGTTTTGAAGCCGATTCAATTTCGGCCTCTACAAAATAGTAGAAGAGGCATCGGTCGTGGTTTACATAAACATAGATGTAACCCGAATACTGATCGAACTCACTTTTGGCTGTCCAGGCAGCCTTGTTATCTTATCAGTTTCCAAAGTAGGGAAACTAGGGAAAAAAAGGAGAATTAAATGAATGTAAATGCCAGCATAACAGAAAGAAAAATAAAAAAATTGCTTAGAGAATTCATATTGAAACTTTGAGTAGTGGTAGTGGCAAGGAAGGAGAGGGAGTGGCAGTCGCAAGGAAGTAGAGGGAGTGGTAGTCGCAAGTAAGGGAAGGGAGTGGTAGTCGCAAGTAAGGGAAATGAGTGGTATTTATAACTAGTGGAGGAAGGAATTTATATTCCATTTATTCAATGAATTACCTACCCTTGTTCCAACTATAGGGGTTTCTGACAAGGCCTCTTATTATAGGCTTGAATGGCCCATGTTGGTCAAATGCTCCTCCTCCAACAGTAGAACATCCTGGTCCTGCAATTTTGAAAAAAAAATGATAACGTAACTTGGAAATATGAAAATGATATAAAAAAACATTTAATTAATTTTAAAACTTAAATAACAATGATAAAATTAATTTTTAGCCGGTCTTCCGGTTTGATTTCCAGTTTTTAAACACATGTTTTCAAGCTTAGTGAACATAAAAGAGAGTTATTTACCTCCGTGGAGCCATAACATCACCGGTTTTGAAGCCGGTTCGTTTTCGGCCTCTACAAAATATTAGAAGAGGCGTCGGTCGTGGTTTACATCAACAGAGATGTAACCCAATTACTGATCGAAACTCACTTTTGGCTGTCCAGGAAGCCTTGTTATCTTATCAGTTTCCAAAGTAGGGAAACTAGGGGAAAAAAGGTGAATGAAATGAATGTAAATGCCAGCATAACAAAAAGAAAAATAAAAAAATTGCTTAGAGAATTCATATTGAAATTTTGAGTAGTGGTAGTGGCAAGGAAGGAGAGGGAGTGGTAGTCGCAAGTAAGGGAAGGGAGTGGTAGTCGCAAGTAATGGAAATGAGTGGTATTTATAACTAGTGGAGGAAGGTATTTATATTCCATTTATACAATGAATGACTTACCCTTGTTCCAACTATAATGGTTTCTGACAAGGCCTCTTATTGTAGGCTTGAATGGCCCATGTTGGTCAAATGCTCCTCCTCCAACAGTAGAACATCCGGGTCCTGCAATTTTGGAAAAAAAATGATAACGTAACTTGGAAATATGAAAATGATATAAAAAAACGTTTAATTAATTTTAAAACTTAAATAACAATGAATAAATTAATTTTTAGCCGGTCTTCCAGTTTGATTTCCAGTTTTTAAACACATGTTTTCAAGCTTAGTGAACATAAAAAAGAGTTATTTACCTCCGTGGAGCCATAACATCACCGGTTTTGAAGCCGGTTCATTTTCGGCCTCTACAAAATTGTAGAAGAGGCGTCGTTCGTGGTTTACATCAAAAGAGATGTAACCCGAATACTGATCGAAACTCACTTTTGGCTGTCCAGGCAGCCTTGTTATCTTTTCAGTTTCCAATGTAGGGAAACTAGGGAAAAAAGGTGAATGAAATGAATGTAAATGCCAGCATAACAGAAATAAAAATAAAAAAATTGCTTAGAGAATTCATATTGATATTTTGAGTAGTGGTAGTGGCAAGGAAGGAGAGGGAGTGGTAGTCGCAAGGAAGTAGAGGGAGTGGTAGTCGCAAGTAAGGGAAGGGAGTGGTAGTCGCAAGTAAGGGAAATGAGTGGTATTTATAACTAGTGGAGGTAGGTATTTATAACTCCCGTTTGGTGCGTAGGATATGATAGAGACATGATAGGATATCAAGCAGGATAAGGATAGGATATGATACAGACATGATAAGACTTATCCTATCATGTGTTTGGTTGACACATGATAACAAATAATTAATATATATATATATATATATATATATATATATATATATATATATATATATATATATATATATATATATATATATATATATATATGATCTTACCGAGCAGATCAGATGGCCAGCAACAATGAAGGCTTGAAGTTCGGGATGACGAATAAGGAAAAAAGGCGTTGTACCTGCAAGGCACTCCGATGCCAAAGTAAGTATGTATTCCACAAGGTACAACAAAGTAATAGGGTTTAGTGGTAAGAAAAAGATTACCTTGCCCTCTGTACGTAGAGGGCTATTTATAGATGTTCTTGGCCCGAATTAGACTCCTCCTTCTAGGGCGGATATTTAGGAGACGCATGGACTGATTGTTTACCGGGAATGAGGGGTCCTCGTGGTCGGTTGCTTGGCCTAGTTTTCCCGGTCTGCTCGGATGGAGACTGTTACGCGTGATCTGAAGTGTGTTTGGCCGAAGGCGGGAATGGCCCAATTGATTGTATTGGGCCGATCCAGAACAGGAGCCCCTCAAGTCGTTGCTTCTGGTCAGAGGAGAGACGACTTATATAAACTTGACCCGGGGGTCTTTCTGGGATCCAACCCCACGATATCCGAGGGAGGAAGGTCGTTTGTTTCCGGGGAGAAGAAAGGTTAGGATGGGAGTAGGGAAGCGTGTCGTTTTAGAAAAGTTGGTAAATGGGAGTGTCTCATTTAATGCGAAATGATGGCTACTCAATTACCTAGGCTGTAGGGTTAATGATGACCATCCCTTTGCACAGTCCGGCACGTGCGGCACGTGAGGGGACTTAAGTAGCTTATAAATAGAGAAAAACCCTCACTTTTCCAAACTTTTCGAATTCATTCGCTTTGTTCTCCCTCCGTCGACTCTTTTCTCTTGCAGTGGTGTTTGTTATAGATTTTTCAACTCTTCATCAAAATTGTAACTGTAAGTTTAACCTGTGATCTCTGCTTTCTGCACTTTTATGCTTTGATTCTTTATTGAGAATAGATTTGCATGAGGTTATGGTAAGCTTTTAGGAAGATTTTTTGATGAACATAGATGATGAATATGGTGGCGTACGACGGAGATAGGAGGTTTCTCTGTCGTTCATGAGTGTGTTTTTTTGCGTTTATCTTTAGATTCTGGCTTTCTGTATTGTTGATGAGCATTTGATTATGCTTTTTAGTGTTTCTCTTCGTACGCGTGCGTCATAGTTAGATGTGCTGCGTTTTTGCCCTTTTCCTGGGCGAGAACTTTGTCTGGCTCGAAATTTGTGTTTATGAAGGGGCAAGGACGTGGTTCATCTAGTATATGGGCCGTTGATGTGCCCTTTCACTCTGGATGATGGTGGAAGGGTGGATTTGATTTGATTGTTGAATTCACTGTTCTCTCCTTTGTTTCAGGTGAAAATGACCGATGAAACTCGTCTGATGGCATCGGACTCGTCGTCCTCAACCCCTCCATCCCGGCAAGAGGCGCCTCAGCGGGCCTGGGTGCATCAGGAGGCACTGAACATAAAGAGCTATTTCGCGGAGGATGACTCTGATATTTTCAACGAGGGGGGGCGAAGGGTGGTCAGTTCTGATTCCGGCTGAAGACGACTGAATCTGTGATGTGTACACCCCGGATTTAATTCCTATGAATGAGGTGGTGTTCCGGGAAATGGGTTTTCGTGCCCCCTTCACTGAATTCCAAGTGGCGGTGCTCAACCATTTGGAGGTGGCTGCTGGGCAGCTTCACCCTAATTCAATTGCTTTTATCTGGGCCTTTGAATTGGTTTGTACACATTTGAAGATAGCGGCGACGCTCTCTCTATTCTTCTATATATTTTGTGTTCAGCGTACGGTGAAGGATGGCCGTTACGGATGGGTGTCTCTGAAGCAGTCCAAAAAAGTTTTCAAGTCTTATTCTGACTCTTTGAAGGGCTATAAGTCTCGGTTCTTCCTCATTCGTCCTCACTCTCGGGAAGCTCGGGAGAGTGTCTTTGATTGCGTGCCGACTCTGGATGTCCGTGGTCGTCCGGTGCTTAATGACATTAGGGAGCCCGTTACCTCTCGTCGGTACAAGTTTAGGTTTTTCTGGTCGCAGGACCACTTCAGGTATGGGACCGACCAATACATCACTCGTTTTTCGGATTTGGACGATGATGCTCGAAGGGATTATGCTGCTCTTCATTGATTCGTGCAGGGACTTCCCGTTGTTGCCAAAGTGGACCATTTAGGGATACCGGTCCTTGGCAACAACGGGGAGCCGATCAGAGAGCCTGGGGTGATTAGTATTAAGGAGCTTCTAGCTGGGGGTACCGATGAGGGAGCGTTTGCTTATTCGGGTACCACCCTTTTTATTTTGTTCTGTATTTTATTTTAGCTCTGTTGTTTTAGTAGCTTCCTTTCTCAATGGTTTTATGAGGGGCAGATTTCTCACGTTTTTCCTTTTCTTTTTGCAGAGTCAATGGATCGTGCCCGTCATGACCGGATGCTTAGGCAAACCAGTAAGTTGAAAGGGGTTGTAAAGAAAAGTGCCGGTCCTCGGTTGGCAGCTGTGCAAAGGTCCCCGGTTGCGGGTTCGGGTGCTTCCTCCTCCTTTGCTGGTGTTGCTGGTTCCCCCCTGAGGAATTCCGATCAAAATGAATCTTTGAGGCCAGTTACGGTGCTTCCTTCTCCCCTCCGCCCACAGCCTGATACGGACGCCTTGGTCCGCCGCAAGCGCCAGAGAATTGAAGCCGTGGATCTCACCCAGGAAGAGGCTGCTGACATCTTCACCCTTCCTTCGTGCTTTCTCCAGCCCAGATTTTTGGAAGGTGGACCCTCCCTGACTATTCCACGTGCTGAATCTCTGCACATTAAGGGTTTGGAGCCTTCTGTTCGTCAGAGGTTCCTTGTGCAGGATGCTTCGGCCATGGTTCGGCTTTTGGAGATGGCCACGCTCTATGCCCGTTCAGCGCCTTTGTCAGCAGAGGCCGCGAGGTTGCTTCAAGAGCAAGTTAAGATGCAGGCCTCTGCCTTGGAGGAGAAGGTCCAACTGCTGAAGGAACGGGGTGAGGGACTGGATGCTGCGAATGCTCGACTAAGGGAAAAGGAGGCTGCTCTGGTGGACTTGCAAGGTCAATACACCTAGCTCTCCAGGACTTTGTATGGGACGATGCTGTCTTCCTTGGTTAGAGAGGCCTCTCTTCTCTGTTCTCAGGCTCCTACTGAGGATGAATCGGAAGAGGAGAGGGTCCTTTTAACCCGGGCAGACTTGATTCAATACATCAGAGTCTTGGGGAGTGACTGCGTGGTGGCTGCCGACGATACCTATAACTCCACTGTGGCCCAACTTAAATTGAAGAATTCGGGGGTGGAGTTGGTGGTTGAAGGTACCGGGCCTTACCATCGTGTGGAGTGTGACCAGATTGTTTCTCCGGCTTTTGGGGAGGAGCCCGTGACGCAGGAAGCCGAGGATGTCCCAGTCGAGGAAGGTGTTTGAAGATTTCCTGTTTGTGTCTAAGTGTGGGGCCTGCGCGCCCGTATTTTGTGAAGTAAATTTCCTAGGGGGATGCCCCCCATTTTGATCTTGTATGTACATTAATCAGCTCGGCCTAGATGGCCGTAGTTGGGTACATTTGCGGGTTTTTTTCCCGTTTTTATTTAACGTACTTAGTTTTTAACACTTATGTTTTGTTTTCTTTGAAACTTGTGCGCATGCGTTTTTTGGGAAACGTGTTTGTTGGTTCCCAACGTATTTTTTCCTTTAAGGCTTTGTTTGTTTCCTGATATTGCTGTTCCCTTTCTTCCCATATAAAAGGAGGTCTTATGGACCTCTCTTTCTTCATTTCTCGCAGGGATGGGTGGAGCTAACAAGAAGAAGGTATCCTCAACCTCGTGTTCCCATGGAGTGAAGAATGTGAAGGAGAAGAAGCAGGCTTCGACCGGCTCAGCTTCTCGTTCTCGTGGCTCTCTCGGTTCAGATGCTCGTGCTCGGGTGACTGGTGTTAGAGTCGTGGTTGACGCTAATGGATCTGAGACCGAGTGGGATGAAGATTGGTATCAGTATATTCACTCAGAGGAATTTGCCAATCGGGAGGAGTGAAGCGTTTTCTTTTCAATTAGTGTTTGTTTCGTAATTTTCATGAACCATGAATAAAAATACCGTTGCTGTTCTTTTGTGTGTTTACTTTGCATTTTATGAAGATTTGCTCGACTTATAATTTACTGATCGCCCAGTGTGTGGACCTGTGGTCGCTTTCCCGGGACATGTGCCTGGCGTTAGGTGAGTCTCGGATTTCGTTGTGCTGAGCTCCGGGGCTCATGGCGTGAACGGTCCCCTTGTAACACCCCTTTTCTAACCCCAAATATATCATACAATCAAACAGAGTAAGCATGCATAAAGGAAAAAGGGCGCCACATGTTGATTTTCACCAAAATGAAAATCCCAAAATCTACATACATACGACATCCATAATACGCAATGATCATTTTGTAACACAAATGTAATCTCATGTTCTCATACATTATGCATAAACGCTTGCGGAAAAACAATTCAAATTGCTATTAAAGATTTCAATGAATATATCCCATACTATATTCATCTACCAAATTCAAACAACATCTATATCTTTGTCACTTGAAAATCACAATCATAGGCTACAAAGACCTTTAAATCAACATATCCAAATGTTATCATATACATCCAATATTTATCGAACCATATAAAATAGCAATATTCAAACATGAACATAATTATAAGAAAACCCCCAAGTGTTACATGATCAGAGCATATGACTCTCTACCTAATCAAAACGAAACCTCGGAGCTCTCCGGCTAAGTCACGAATCAAGCAACTACTCTTCTGAACCTGCACGTTACCAACCAAGGGTAACATTCAAACAGAAGGGTGAGAATTCAAATTCTAAATAGAAAATATAATAATGGGAAATGCAACATAAGTAAGCATACATTTCACAATCCTTCACTTTTCTCAAAACATGTATTTATCTCCAATATAAAGTTAACATGTTCAATACGATTAATCATCACAATTAATTCACAACCTCATATATTGACAATTTACATATATACACATATATCACTCATACATATATATTTCACATTTCACATCAAATATGTATTAATCACATATATCTCATTCTCATCACATTCTCTAATTCATATAAAATGATTCATCATTCTACATACATGCATATCAATCAAATTCGCATCCACACATTCATACCACATAATCACACATAACAACATTTCACACCGACACGTGCGACTCAAGTGTGACTCTATGCGATATGCATGTGGATCCCTCCGTTATCATTTCCGGTCATGCCGATTGTCATTCTCTCTAGACTAGATAACCACCTCAAAGCCCCATACTCGTTAAGCTTTCAAACCCCATACTCGTTAGGTTTGGGACAAGTAAATAACCTTCGCGAGATTACCCAACATTGCCACTTTCAAAGACTCATGCTTGTGTACGTGTGCAACAAAACAAGACTCATGCATTTAAGACGATCTCTCTATCTCTTAAACTACACAATCACATCTTTCCAACCTTGCACAACATTACACAACATGCAATTCAATTCAATCTCAACACAATTATCATTTAGCATTCCATTACATAATACATTCAATTACACCTCACACATGTTATTTAATCAATTAATAACACATATTGAACATATATAAGTAATAGGTATGCAAGTCAAGTCTTAAACAAACAAGAAAATATTTTTGAATATAGTTCGCACCGCCAACCCTTGGTCGCGCCGCGAAGTAACAGACAGAAACAATGTATTTCAAAAATGCATCCAGTTCGCGCCGCATCCACATGTGCACACCGCGAAGTACAAGGCAGAACCAAATCATTTCAGAATTCATTCAGTTTGCGCCGCCACCTGTGAATACAAGATTACACTCAAAGATGTTTTTGATTTATGGCAAACTCAAATGAGCATTCAAACAACAAGGAGGAAGCAGAAAACTAAAAGAAAAGCAAGCATTAATCACTCATGACAAGTACAGGTTGATCTAGTATACTTTAGGTCGACTCAACACAAGCAGATCAAGAAGAACGCAGAAAACCAGCAGTTAGGTCGACCTACTGTCAACCCAGGTCGACCTAAAATGGAGAAAAATCCACATACTTCTGCTAGGTCGACTCACACATCATCCAGGTCGACCTAAATTGATGAAATTTACATACCAGTCTGCTAGGTCGACCTACACAACGACTAGGTCGACCTAATCTGTGAAAATGTCCCCAGAATGCATTTTGAGAGGATTCTGGTCGACCTACTCCTTAAACAGGTCGACCTAACTGGGAGCAAAACTCTGCAAGCACTGCTAGGTCGACCTAAGCTCTACAAGAGGTCGACCTAACTGATCAAGAATGCCAAAAATTCTGTTTTTCTCATCTCCAACTGCTAAGCTATCATATATATTGTGCAAAGGTTGATTATTCAGCAACACCAACGACTGAAAGATACACAAACGCTTCTCATCTTCGTTCTTCATCATCTCCAACACAATTACACATAATCATTCTTGCGTTGCGGGTTAGTGATGAGTTCGATAACGTCCATGGAACGGAATTGAAGATTCCTAGTGGGTGAAGGTTTGTGGGGTTTGTTGGTGAATAAAATCTGCGGGTTTTGTCCTCCACGACGGGTGGTTCTTGGGGGTTTTTATCAAGAGGCGTTCATTGAGGATTCGGCTGAGTGTAACGATTGAGGAACGGGGAGTTCAAGGAATCAAGACACTGCAGAAGGAAATCAAAGTGAAGCTCTTGGATAACCTTGATCTGACTCAAGATTAAGGGGGAAGAAGATTCAAAGGATCGACATAATTGGTTTATCGTTTATCGCTTTGTTATCTTCTTTGTATATACTACTTTCAACATTAATGAAAGATTACCCAATTTCAATTTGGAATTGGGGGCAGATGTAGTCGTAGCGAGGACGATCGACGAACTGCCTAAACAAATATCGTGTTCTTGTCGCTTTTACCTTTTCATTTACATTCTGTTCATATTTGGTTATAATAGCAAATTGATCAACGATTCGAGTGTTAAGATTGTGAATTAAGTTCTTACATAAACATCACAATCTACCACACATTGAATTACCTTAAATTTGATCATTATCACCAAGTGTTTGTATATTTGTTTCTATCACTCTTACTGCATTGCAAACATTGTCCATCATACAAAAAGTTAATCTGATTTTCAATAAGAGAAACGCTTTGATTCTGCAACATATACTCTTATCATTCAACTCAAGTCTTTGACTGGTTTTTAAACACATATATAATCGTTTCGATAGTGGTTCGGAATAGACGCGAGTCGATTCAGAATCACTTCCGCTGAAAAGTTGTTTAAATCCGAAAAACTGTGAACGATCTATTCACCCCCCCTCTAGATCCTAAGGCCAGCGTCTAACAAGTGGCATCAAGAGCTCTGGTTTATTCCGTGCTACGTGAAACACTTATTGGAAAGATGGCTTCCGGACCTAAAGGGGCTCATAATAGAGCTCCAGTTTTCAACGGTGAAAACTACGGCTATTGGAAGGATTGTATGTGTGTCCATATCAATGCAATTGATAGGAACATCTGGACAGCTATTGTCAATGGTCCATTTCAAATCACCATAACAAATGCAGCTGGTGCAGTTGTTCCAAAACCAGAAAATACTTGGGATGCCGAAGATGAAAAGAGATATGGATACGATTGGAAAGCGAGAAATATTCTAATCTCAGCTCTAGGAGTTGATGAATACTATCGTGTTTCCCATTGTAGAACAGCTAAAGCTATGTGGGACACATTGCAAGTTGCCCACGAGGGAACGGATGATGTCAAACTAGCTAGGATCAATACGTTAACTCAAGAGTTCGAACTCTTCCACATGGAAGATGGTGAATCCATCGAAAACATGCAGAAGAGATTCGTTCATCTGAAAAATCGGTTAAATTCTCTTGATAGACCTGTTTCCAATGCAATTGCTACTAACAAAATCTTAAGATGTTTGAACAGGGAATGGCAACCCAAAGTTACAGCAATAAAGGAAGCAAATGATCTAAACACTTTAGACATCACAACTCTATTTGGTAAACTAGAGGAACATGAACAACACCTTAAATGCCTTGACATGCATGAGAAAAGGACAAAGAAAGAAAAGAACATGGAGAAAGAGGTAGAGAAGAAGTCAATAGCTCTAAAAGCTTCGAGCTCCAAGACCTCAAAACGAGAGCCAAAGGATAGTGACACAAGTGATGACGAAGACTCCGATGATGAGGAAATGGGACTGTTTGTGCGAAGATACAACAAATACCTAAAGAAAAATGGAGCAAAACATTCCGACAAAGGCTTTATCAACTATAGAAAGCAATCAAACATGTTCAAACAAGATGACGACAACAAAGGAAAGATCAAAGGTCTTTGCTTCAATTGTGGGAAAGCCGGTCACTACAAACCGGATTGTCCATACCTTAAGAAAGAAAAGGAGAAGAACCAAAGCAAAGGTCATAACAAATCTAAAAGAGCTTACATAGCATGGGAATGTGATTCATCTAGTGAAAGCTCATCAAGCGATGAAGAAGAATCAGCAAACCTATGTTTCATGGCTCATCAAAACAAGAAAAAGAAAGCTGTAAGTCATCTTAAACCTGAACTCGTAGATAAGGTATCTCATTCTCAACTAAAACTTGCTTTTGAAGAATTACATAGAGATGCAGTTAAAGCTTTCAAACTTTTGGCCTCAAATAAGAAAATATTTTCATATCTTGAATCAAAAGTTGAGGAAACCGAAAAGGACATGGAAGCTTTAAAACAATCTATGCTAGACATTCAAAAGGACAAAGTTGAAATAGATCCTACATCATGTTTTGGTTGTGAGACATGTCACATTTGGCAAAAAGAAGTAAGAGATCTAAAAGCCAAGTTAGACAAGGCTCTACAACCAAAAGTGACTTTTGCGGTCGATCCAAACAAGTTCAAAAGATCGTATACTCCTTTATATAGCAAATACACTTTTGTACCAAAAGTATTAACTAGCAAAACTCCAAATTCTCATCATATTACCTGTCATTATTGTTGCAAAAAGGGACATACCATTGAAAAATGCAAATTTAGGAGATTTTTGGTTCCTAAAGGAGTATTTCAATGGTTGCCTAGGTGCAACAAATTGTGTACTCACTACCAAGGACCCAATGAAAATTGGGGACCTCCCTTTTTAAATTAATCATGCAGGAAAAGTGTCTTGACATTGCCGAAGGGTTGTGGTTCCTTGATAGCGGATGTTCAAGACACATGACTGGAGACCTATCTCTTTTTGTTGAGTTTCAAGCAAAGAAAAAGGGGTATGTCACCTATGGAGATAAAAATCGGGGAGCCATACTTGGTAAAGGAAGTGTAGGTAACCCTTCTACCACTACTATAACTGATGTGCTGCTAGTAGAAGGTTTTAAACATAATCTTTTAAGTATAAGTCAATTGTGTGACAAAGAATTTAAAGTAATGTTTACAAATTCTGGCTGCACAATAGAACATACTAAGAAAAGAGACATTATGTTTAAGGGCTTAAGAGTAAACAACATCTACATGCTAAATTTGGATGAGGTATCTAAGTCTAGTACCAAGTGTCTAGTTGCTCTGGGCGATGACTCATGGCTGTGGCATAGACGTCTCGCCCACATAAATTTTGACTTACTTAATAAAGTTGTCTCAAAAGATTTAGTAATCGGCTTACCTAAAATGAAGTTTTCAAAAGATCATCTATGTGATGCTTGTCAAAAGGGAAAGCAAACGAAAATCTCTTTTAAATCAAAGAACGTGGTTTCAACATCACGCCCTCTTGAACTACTTCACATGGATCTCTTTGGCCCTTCAAGGACTAAAAGCATAGGTGGAAACACCTATGGTTTTGTCATTGTCGATGATTACTCGAGATTTTGTTGGACAATCTTTCTACCTAGTAAGGATCAAACTTTTCCAGCCTTCACACAATTTGCAAGATTATGTCAAAACAAAATGAACAACAAAATAGTTGCAATTCGAAGTGATCACGGTGGAGAGTTTGAAAACATTCTTTTTGAAAAATACTGTGATAAACATGGAATTGAGCATAACTTTTCAGCTCCTAGAACACCTCAACAAAACGGAGTAGTTGAACGTAAAAATCGGGTTCTAGAGGAGCTGGCAAGAACAATGCTGAATGAGGGTAATCTACCAAAGTATTTCTGGGATGACGCGATTAGTACAGCATGTTATGTTTTGAATAGGATAACAATACGTCCTATACTGAACAAAACTCCCTATGAATTACTAAAAGGTAGAAAATCAAATGTATCTCATCTCCATGTATTCGGTTGCAAGTGTTTTGTTTTGAACAATGGTAAGGATAATCTTGGCAAATTCGATGCTAAAGCTGATGAGGGCATATTCCTTGGTTACTCACAATCTAGCAAAGCATATCGAATATATAATAAAAGATTACTTATAGTAGAAGAGTCAGTACACGTTTCTTTTGATGAATCTTATGCAAAATATGTCGAGAAAGGTCTTTCATTTAATGGTGCAGGTCCATCCACTGAAGACATTGTCAAGGATAAGGAAGATGAGGATGAAAGTGTTGTAAAGAAAGATGCTGAGAAAGAGAAAGATGAGTCTCACAATGAAAATGAAAAGGAAAGCATCTCAAACAATGAAGAACTTCCCAAGGCCTGGACAAACGTGAAAGACCATCCAATTGACAATATAATAGGAGACATCTCAAGGGGCGTTACAACACGCTCAAAGATAAGTAACTTCTGTCATCATTTTGCTTTTGTTTCACAAGTTGAGCCGAAAAACGCTAAGGATGCATTACTTGATGAGCATTGGCTAATGGCCATGCAAGAAGAATTAAACCAATTTAAACGGAATGATGTTTGGGACTTAGTCCCTCATCCGGGAGATCATCAAGTAATTGGCACAAGATGGGTTTTTCGTAACAAACTTGATGAAAACGGCGTTATTACTAGAAACAAAGCTAGATTAGTTGCCCAAGGTTATAATACAGAGGAAGGTATTGATTATGAAGAAACATACGCTCCTGTAGCACGTCTCGAAGCTATCCGTCTCTTACTTGCTTATGCTTGTTCTAAAGACTTCAAACTATTCCAAATGGATGTTAAAAGTGCCTTTCTAAATGGCTATATAAATGAAGAAGTCTATGTTGCTCAGCCACCCGGCTTTGAGAATTACATGTACCCAACTCATGTCTATAAGCTGAAACGTGCTCTATACGGTCTTAAACAAGCCCCTCGGGCTTGGTACGAACGTTTGAGCAAGTTTCTCCTTAGTCAAGGGTACTCTAGAGGTAAAGTTGACACTACTCTCTTTATTAAAAGAAAAGATAAAGATATTCTCTTAGTCCAAATTTATGTAGATGACATTATATTTGGGTCGACTAATGCAAAACTTGTCAAAGATTTTTCTAAGCTTATGCAGAGTGAATTTGAGATGAGTCTCATGGGTGAGCTAAATTTCTTCCTTGGCCTACAAATCAAGCAACTCAGTCATGGAACGTTTGTGAATCAAACTAAATACTGTACGGAGCTGCTCAAAAGATTTGGAATGAGTGAAGCAAAAGAAATTGACACACCTATGGCAACAAATACCAATCTAGACAAAGATGAGAAAGGTAAAGAGGTTGACGTAAAATTATACCGAGGTATGATAGGTTCACTATTGTATCTTACTGCCTCAAGACCAGACATCATGTTTAGTGTGTGTATGTGTGCAAGATATCAATCTTGTCCAAAAGAATCTCACTTGAAAGCCGTCAAAAGAATTCTGCGATACTTACGTGGAACTACTACATATGGCCTATGGTATCCAAAGGGAAATGAGTGTCATTTGGTAGGATTCTCAGATTCAGATTTTGCTGGCTGCAAATCCGATAGAAAAAGCACAAGTGGAACGTGTCATCTATTCTCAAATTCATTGATAAGTTGGCATAGCAAGAAACAAGTATCGGTTGCATTATCTACTGCTGAAGCAGAATATGTAGCTGCTGGAAGCTGCTGTGCACAAATATTATGGCTCAAGCAACAACTTCTTGACTTTGGTATTAAGCTTGATCGCATACCTATCATGTGCGATAACACAAGTGCCATAAACTTGAGTAAAAATCCTGTCTTACACTCACGTACCAAGCATATTGAAATAAGACATCACTTTCTACGAGATCATGTAGAAAAAGGAGACGTTACATTTGAACATGTAGAAAGTAAGAAGCAACTAGCTGACATATTCACCAAACCTCTAGCAACGGAGCAACACTTCAACATTCGTAGGGAATTAGGGATACTCGATATCTCTAATTTGGGCTAATTACGTTTGTTCTATCTTAATATTATTCCTTTACTTTATATATATATATATGTTCTCTCTTGCTAACATTTTTCTTAGTGTAAAGTTAGTTCATCATCCAGCCAGGCGTCATTCCACATTGATTAAAGGCTGCCATTAAAGTTGAGAAAGCGGTAACGTTATTGTTGTTCACTTCCAAAAATATTATTGATACTATAATATGCTATCAATCAACATGCTTATAGTGACTTCATACATATATCGCTCTTGCTCATTTGACTCTCATGCTATAACTGACTACCTTTTTATGAATGCTAGCATTTTATCTATGGTTCTCTCGTTACTCTTCTATTTTCGTTGTATCTCTTTTTGATGTTGACAAAGGGGGAGATAGATGCTGAGTGTACGGGGGAGCTGCGTTAAGAGATTGACTTGTTGAGAGATAGATGCTGAGTGTACGGGGGAGCTTTGTTGAGTCTTTATCACTTACCACCAAAGCTTCGACTAATGGTTTGCCATCATCAAAAAGGGGGAGCATGTGAATACAAGATTACACTCAAAGATGTTTTTGATTTATGGCAAACTCAAATGAGCATTCAAACAACAAGGCGGAAGCAGAAAACTAAAAGAAAAGCAAGCATTGATCACTCATGACAAGTACAGGTTGATCTAGTATACTTTAGGTCGACTCAACACAAGCAGATCAAGAAGAACGCAGAAAACCAGCAGTTAGGTCGACCTACTGTCAACCCAGGTCGACCTAAAATGGAGAAAAATCCACATACTTCTGCTAGGTCGACTCACACATCATCCAGGTCGACCTAAATTGATGAAATTTACATACCAGTCTGCTAGGTCGACCTACACAACGACTAGGTCGACCTAATCTGTGAAAATGTCCCCAGAATGCATTTTGAGAGGATTCTGGTCGACCTACTCCTTAAACAGGTCGACCTAACTGGGAGCAAAACTCTGCAAGCACTGCTAGGTCGACCTAAGCTCTACAAGAGGTCGACCTAACTGATCAAGAATGCCAAAAATTCTGTTTTTCTCATCTCCAACTGCTAAGCTATCATATATATTGTGCAAAGGTTGATTATTCAGCAACACCAACGACTGAAAGATACACAAACGCTTCTCATCTTCGTTCTTCATCATCTCCAACACAATTACACATAATCATTCTTGCGTTGCGGGTTAGTGATGAGTTCGATAACGTCCATGGAACGGAATTGAAGATTCCTAGTGGGTGAAGGTTTGTGGGGTTTGTTGGTGAATAAAATCTGCGGGTTTTGTCCTCCACGACGGGTGGTTCTTGGGGGTTTTTTATCAAGAGGCGTTCATTGAGGATTCGGCTGAGTGTAACGATTGAGGAACGAGGAGTTCAAGGAATCAAGACACTGCAGAAGGGAATCAAAGTGAAGCTCTTGGATAACCTTGATCTGACTCAAGATTAAGGGGGAAGAAGATTCAAAGGATCGACATAATTAGTTTATCGTTTATCGCTTTGTTATCTTCTTTGTATATACTACTTTCAACATTAATGAAAGATTACCCAATTTCAATTTGGAATTGGGGGCAGACGTAGTCGTAGCGAGGACGATCGACGAACTGCCTAAACAAATATCGTGTTCTTGTCGCTTTTACCTTTTCATTTACATTCTGTTCATATTTGGTTATAATAGCAAATTGATCAACGATTCGAGTGTTAAGATTGTGAATTAAGTTCTTACATAAACACCACAATCTACCACACATTGAATTACCTTAAATTTGATCATTATCACCAAGTGTTTGTATATTTGTTTCTATCACTCTTAATGCATTGCAAACATTGTCCATCATACAAAAAGTTAATCTGATTTTCAATAAGAGAAACGCTTTGATTCTGCAACATATACTCTTATCATTCAACTCAAGTCTTTGACTGGTTTTTAAACACATATATAATCGTTTCGATAGTGGTTCGGAATAGACGCGAGTCGATTCAGAATCACTTCCGCTGAAAAGTTGTTTAAATCCGAAAAACTGTGAACGATCTATTCTCCCCCCCTCTAGATCCTAAGGCCAGCGTCTAACACCACCTTTCGTTCGCGTCGCGAACACAGCGCAAAAGTGAATTTTCTGTGTAAACTCAGCACAATTCCCTCTTTTTCATTTCATCACTCAATTCACAGTTCAATTCATTATTTGCACACGAATTTCACATACCTATCATACACATAACCCATATGTATCCTTAGATTCATCAAAGTTTCATTAATTATGCAAATCCATGAATTTCACCCAAATCCCAAAGTTAGGTTTTTACATTCTTTTCATCCAACATGTTATAAATCAAAACCCACCCATAGAATCAAGTAAAGAATCATGAATTACATGTTATTTCTACCCATTCCAAGCATAAACAACATCAAACAACACAAACACTACGCCAAATGTTACATTTAGCAGCGCAACTACAACAGCGCTTTGAGAGAAAGCGCTGCTATAGCTTTCACTAAAGACAAAAATATAAAACAAGGGGAATAAAGCGCTGGTATATGGGGGTCCTACGAAAGCGCTTTTAAAAAGCGCTGTTATAGGCTGGGCTACGAAAGCGCTTTATAGAAGCGCCGGTATAGGGTGGGCTACGAAAGCGCTTTCAAAAGCGCTGCTATAGGGGTAGCCTACGAAAGCGCTTTTCCCCTAAAAAGCGCTGGTATAAGGGGTGTTACTAAAGCGCTTTTCAAAAGCGCTCTCGTAGCTATTTTAAAATTAAATTAATTAAACTAATTAACACAAAAACACGTTTTGCCCCAATTAATTTCTCAGTCTCTCTTCTTCTCCTCGCGTACCTGAAGCCCTAACCACCGTCATCACTGTTCTCCGACCGTTCCTCCGCCACGACCTTCATCTTCAATTGCAGCTCCGGCCGTCACTCCACCACTACCTTCATCCACAGTTCTCCGACCGTCCCTCCGCCTCTGGTTCGCCGTCTCAGTCGCTGGTTCGCCGTTCTCAGCCGCTGGTTCGCCGTCACCAGGTACATGATTCCTAACTGAAAATTGTTTAGAAGCTTGTTTTGATGAACCTAGCTGAGTTGTACAACCATAATATAAAAATGTAATCTTCTGAATGAAAGAATACCGTATGTGCTGTGTCGACATTTTTATCTCCATTTTTGTTCAAATCAGGTTTGACAAATTTCTTGATTGCAAATATTTTGTCATTGGATTTGGAAGCATACTTTATGCTTCAATTGTGAATCTGAATGAATTTGGTATTACATGAATGCTTTGAATCAATGAATTGGTGTAGGTTTTGTTGAAAAATTAAGTCACGGTTTCTTTTGGATTTCTTCTACCTGGTGCTGTTTGTGGCTTATAGAGCTACTGTCCTTACTAGAGTTAATTGGCTTATAGAGCTACTGTCCTTACTAGGGTCTGTGGCATATGTTTTGATACATTGTTTTGATACATTGATACATTATTTTGATACATTGTTTTGCTCTGTTTGAAGACAAAAGAGGTTTAGTCAAAACAACTTACAAATTATTATAGGTTTTTGAGTGAAGATAATTTGAGTGATTGTAGGTTATGTTGTGTGTAAATACAACACGACACCGACAAATTAGTGAAGATATTTTGAGTGCTATCTTATTGATTATTAAGATTTAATAGTATCCTTTGAAATTAACGATAGAATAACATTCTTATTTAGAAATATTGTTCACATCTTTTCATTGTTAATGAGAAATATTCAATATTCAAGTAAAAAGAAATTAATATCATTGATGTTAGAAGTGACTCTTAAACATAACTTAGGCACTATTTAGATAAACAGTTTAATTAAGTACTATATTGCATTAGTGCATATCATATAAGTGCCTATCTATAAGCTATTTCTATAACAAAAGATAAAGATAAAGCATCTAGCCAAAACATATTTGAGCATTTCGGTTTTGTAAATTCGGGTGTTTGTAGTTACTAGCTAATTGATAATTGATTTCATATCATTTTAAATAATTGAGTTCTATATTGGGGTTTTTTTGATATTGTGTTAGTAGTGGTGTATTTAACTGCATCGTGTGTGTTTAATTTTACAGTTACTTTGAATCCTCTGGTTTCTACTTGTTCAACGCCAATTCAAACCTACCTGTCTCCCACATCAAGTCTAACTCAGGTTACTATCCCTTTCTTCTTGCTTATAATATGTTGTTGTCTGCTTATAGTTTATTGTTTATGGTTCTATTTAATTTCAATTTAGTGTCTCTCAATCCATTTTTTGGTTTGTGGACTTATATTACCTTGAAATAAGGTAATGTCTTCTTTAAGAAATCAGGTATTCTGATTAGGTATTATATTATGATGATAGCTATTTATTATCTTGACAGAATTCCTTAGTACCTGATAGAGAAACCAAGAAGCATTTGTTTAGCTTAATTAAGACATGGATAAGACATGGATGAATTCAAACCGATTGTCGAAACAGTACGAGAAAGGGGTATGGGAATTCGTTGAGTTTGCGGTTAAGCACTCCGAAGACCCGCTTCGAATGCCGTGTCCTTGCTTGGGTTGCTGTTATGGGGGTAAGGTTGACGGGGAACAGTTGGGATCCCATTTACTACGGTTTGGAATTGATAGAAGTTATACATGTTGGACAATGCATGGTGAGAAAAGTAACGGGAATGCTGAGTCGAGTTGTAATAGGAAGTATGCTTCAAACGACGATTGCACAGACACATACGATTGCGATCGAGTCGAAGAGATTGCAGAAGCGCTTGAAGAAGATCTTTCGGATTGTCCCAAAATGTTTGAGAGGTTGGTAAGCGATGCAGAGAAACCGTTGTATGATGGTTGTTCAAAATTCACAAGATTGTCTGCGGTGTTAAAGTTGTACAACTTAAAGGCGGACAATGGATGGTCGGATAAAAGTTTCACAGAGTTATTAGCCCTTATGAAAGATATGCTACCAGAGGATAATGTTCTTCCCAATCGAACGTATGAGGCCAAAAAGATGTTGTCCTCTATTGGCATGAGCTATGATAAGATACATGCATGTCCAAACGATTGCGTTTTGTTTCGAAACGAGTATGCAGCGTTGAATGAGTGTCCTAAATGTGGTGCCCCTCGATATAAGAAAAAGTTGTCTCCTGCTAAAGTCTTATGGTATTTTCCTATAATTCCGAGATTTAGACGCATGTATCGTAGTGAGACCGATTCAAGACACTTGACTTGGCATGCAGATGAAAGAATTATTGATGGAAAGTTGCGACATCCGGCAGACTCACCACAATGGATGAAAGTTGATACTGATTATCCTGAATTTGGAAAAGAAGCAAGAAACCTTCGGTTGTCATTGTCTACTGATGGAATGAACCCGCATGGTATTCAAAGTATCTCGCATAGCACATGGCCTGTGATTCTTATGATCTATAACCTACCTCCGTGGCTATGTATGAAGCGTAAGTACATGATGTTATCTATGCTAATTTCTGGGCCTAAACAACCAGGGAATGACATAGACGTATACTTGGCACCATTAATCGAAGATTTAAAGTTTTTGTGGGACAACGGTGTGGAGGTTTACGATGGGTATAGGAAGGAAAGTTTCAACTTGAGGGCGATGTTGTTTGGAACAATTAATGATTTTCCAGCATACGGAAATCTATCCGGGTACAGCAATAAAGGTCAAAAGGCGTGTCCCGTTTGTGAAGATGAAACCGATACGACACGATTGGAGCTTTGTCAGAAGAATGTCTTTCTCGGCCATCGTAGATTCTTAAATTCTAATCATCACTACCGTGGGTGGAGAAAAGCATTCAACGGAAAGGCCGAACATGGTACAGCCCCGCCTTTTTTGTCAGGTGATCAAATTTTTGAAAAGGTGAAAGATGTGAGCACTCAGTTTGGCAAGCCTTTTGCACATTCACTTGTCAAGGGTGGGTGGAAGAAGAAGTCCATTTTTTTTGAACTTCCATATTGGAAGTCGTTGTACGTAAGACATTTCCTGGATGTTATGCATATTGAAAAAAATGTATTTGACAGCGTCATAGGTACGTTACTCAATATACAAGGAAAGTCTAAGGATGGCCTTAACATAAGGAAGGACATGGTAAACATGGGGATGAGAACTGAATTGGGACCCGTGACGAAAGGAAGACGAACATATCTGCCACCTGCTGTTTACACTCTATCTAGAAAGGAGAAGAAAACATTGTGTAAGTTCCTCGGTGAAGTTAAAGTTCCAGAAGGCTACTCTTCAGATATTAGAAGACTTGTGTCCATGAAAGACCTCAAGTTAAAGAGTTTGAAGACGCATGATTGTCATGTTATAATGGAACATTTTTTACCAATAGGTATACGTTCTATTCTGCCAGAAAAAGTAAGAAGCGCAATAACTAAGCTGTGTTTCTTCTTCAGGTCAATTTGCAGTAAGGTGGTCGATCCCGCGATCTTACCAACATTGCAAAAAGAGATAGTTGTTACTTTATGTGATCTTGAAATGTATTTTCCTCCCTCGTTTTTTGACATAATGGTTCATCTAGTCGTTCATCTTGTGAAAGAGACACAATTGTGCGGACCAGCTTATATGAGATGGATGTACCCTGCTGAACGTTATATGAAAATATTAAAAGGGTACGTGAAAAACAGAAGTCGACCGGAGGGTTGTATTGCCGAACGATACGTTGTTGAAGAAGCGGTTGAGTTTTGTACTGAATATCTGTCAAATGTTCAATCAATTGGACTCCCCAAATCTCATATTGTCGAAAAAAAAGAAGGAAAGAGGCTAATTGGAAATAAAGTTGTGACAGTATCAATGGTCGAACGGGATCAAGCGCACTTGTATGTTCTGCACAATGAGATTGAGGTTGAGACGTATGTTGAAATGCACAAGGTTGTTCTCCGAGATTTAAATCCAAATAGAAATGAGAACTGGATAGTACGAGAGCACAATCGAAGTTTCATACCGTGGTTTAGGGATCATATTTATTCAAAGTATCGTTCAGGTCCTGCTTTAGTAACAGAAAGGTTGAGATGTTTAGCCTATGGTCCAACTGTAATTGTGCTTTCTTATAGCGCATACGCTATTAGTGGATACACATTTTATACCAAAGAACAGGATGATAAAAGTACTATGCAAAATAGTGGTGTTACCTTGGTAGCTGAAGCAATGCACATATCAAGTGCGAATGACTTAAATCCGAAATTTGCAAATTTGTCATATTTTGGGATTATCGAGCGCATTTTGGTGTTTGATTACGCGAAGTTTCAGATTCCTGTATTTGGTTGCAAGTGGGTTGAAAATAATAGTGGCATACGAATGGATAAGTCAGGATTTTTGCAAGTGGATCCCAATAAGGTAGGGTACAAAGATGAGCCTTTCATTCTAGCCTCTCAAGCTAAACAAGTGTTTTATGTCAATGATCCGACAAGTACGAAATGGTCTATAGTGCTTTTATCTAACAAAATAGTTGATGAAAACATTGAAGATCAAGGTGATATTGGTGTTGGCATTGAATCTTGTACAAGAAACGATCAAAATGAGAATGAATCTTGTACTAGAAATGATCATAGTGAGGGTATTTGGATCAATCCAACCGTCCGCGTTGTTAAGAGACGCGTAGAACACAATCCTACCAAGAAAAGAAAGAGACGTTAGTGATAAAGGTAATAGTATACATATTCCGACTAATTTGTTTTATTCAATTTGTACCGATTGTTTTAATCAATAGTATAGTACTTATTCAATTTTGGTGCATATTCTCGTTTTGTACATAACTTTTGAACCATGTATCCGTTTGTCGACTTCTTTACATGTAACTATACTATTTTGACGATTACGGAGCTGCTCATGCACTTATCTTTACATTTCGGGACTGTTTTTTTATCGGTTTTGCTTCTGCCCGTAATCAAAAGTCGGGCTTAGGTTCTGAATTTCGGAAAACCGACTTTATTTTTGAGTCCGTGGGGACGTTTTACCATAGCCATGTAAATTTCGTTCAATTCCGACAACTTTCTTTTTTGACGCTTATTTTGATTTGTACCGATTTCGTTTCCGATAAACTTGTACATGCATGGTTTGACTTCCATTTTACTTGTATAGATTGTTAGCTTATTAATAGTGTACTAATGTGCTTTAGTTTGTTTGATACAGGTTAAATGGCTCCGGATAGAGATGCTCCACCTGAAAACTCACAAGAAAACTCACAAGAAAGAGATGCTCAAGAAAGAGATGCCACGGATACAGATGCTCCACCTGATACTGAAGCAAAAGAAGTTGCACGAGGCATCACTATTATGAAGGGAATCGTTCGACATAGAGACCAAGGATTAGTATACCGTTTGGATTGGAATTCTGATAAACAAGCAATTGGTCCTAATTCTGCAAAGTTGACCAGCTATATTGGTACACTTGTTCGTATGCATATTCCGGTCTCCACAGCTAAATGGAATCTGAAAAGCGAAGAGTTGGATGCGGAAAAAAAAGCGATTTGGGACGAGCTTCAGGTATATATCATATATGGTTAATTGTTGTTATTATCTTGACGACAAATTGTTTAAATTACTTATACTAACACACTATGCGTATGTTTTTTTGCAGAGGACTTTTGAGATACCAGATGATCGTAAACGCTACATACTTAGTTTGGCCGGCAAAAGATATAGAGGGTGGAAAGCCTTTTTGACAAACACCTATCTTAAGGATAAAGATGGAAACTTTCTTGAAGAGGCACCGGGACGGCCAAAAAAGTATGAGATCTTCATTGGTGAAAAAGATTGGGCTGAGTTTGTAAATCAAAGAGATGAAGATTTTCAGAAAAGGAGTGCCACGAATAGTGCGAGAGCATCCAAACCCGCGTATCCATACAAAAAAGGGCGTATGGGATATGCACGCTTAGAGGATAAACTTGTAAGTAAATAGAAATACATTTTAATTAATTGTCTAAATGTGTTTTATTTGACGATTTTATCATTTGTGTCAATGCATAGTTAGAGGAGTCTAAAAGTGAGGAAACCTCAATTCCTGTACATGTGTTGTGGAGGGAAGCTCGTGTGGGCAAGAGTCAAGCTGTCGATCCCGAAGTTCATAGAGTTTTTACTGAATGTGTAAGTATAATACTGTGTCTTTAATTAAATCAAATGTTTTTTAATATATAAATGATTTTTTAATGTAAATGAATTACAGGAGACCTTGTCGCAATCGGCATCCACCGGTGAGGGGAGCGTACTTAGTAGAGCACTAGATGCTCCTGAGTATCCCGGTCGGGTGAGGGGTAAGGGTCATGGTGTGACTCCGACCTCTTTTTACAAGAGTCCTAGGAGAAGAAATCCTTCAAATGAAGAAGTGTTGCAAAAGTTGGCGGAATTGCAAGCACAAGTCTCTGAATTGCAAAGAGATAAAGAAGCGTATATGAGAGAAAAGTGCAACACTTCATCGGTGAAAGAAACTAGTGATAAGGCTAGTATCAACTATCAAAGGAAATTTCCCGAGGTAATTATAATTTTTTTTCTTTTAAATTGTTCTATTTTATTAATGATAATGACTTTATATTTACTATTGGTTTAGGGCATTTCATCTTGCCAACTATTTATCGGAACCGAATTATCGACTAGTTGGCAAGGGAAAAGTGCACAACACTTTGGGAGATTTACTTCACCATAGACCGCTCCCGGATGGACACCTGAAAGTATCGGTGGATGTTGTAGTAGATCATGATGCGATGCTACCGGTACCTGACATGGTCTCAGAGACGACATTGCTGCGAAATGCAATAGGATCATTTGTTGCATGGCCCTCGGAGCTCATTACCATTAGTGATGAGGTATATTGAAAACAATTATGAATCATTTAGTTTTCGAATGTCAATTCTAAACCGTTTATTAATTATTTTTTACATTTTAATTTTAGACTGCTCCTATAAAACCCACAGTTAAGGGTAAAGGGATTTTACAGGAGGAGGAGTCCGTTGCATCACTAAAAGAGGTACATTTAAAGTGTTAATAATTAATCTGAATCTAAATCTGCATGATTTTATATTTTACCTAACTTATATGATTTTTAGGCATCCGCTCAGGAGTCACAACAAGTGACGCAGCAAGTTCGTACCGTACCACCCACTGGTCCTCCGAAGCCAGCGAGAAAAAAAGGCGGTGCTTTTGTGCCTCGGTACCGGTCGACGCTCGCAACAATGGTTGATATGTCCGATTTGAAGGATGGTGCTTTACGTGAAATCGTTATGGATGAAAGTGTCTTCGGTATTGAATTCAAGTCACTTATTACAATTGATGACTTGGAGGAGATTTTTAAGCATGATCAACTAGGCGTCACTAACATGCACTCATACATCCAGTAATATTCACTCATCCGATATATTATTTAATTAGTCCCACAATATAATTTATTTACACATTTCAATGAAAATAATCTAATGTTTATTATGTTTTTATTTAAGGTTGTTGTATGACAGAGTGTTGCGCGGGACTCCGTTGTCTAACAGATTCCGTTTCGTGTCTTCCGCCCACTGCAGCGGAATGGCAATTGCTTCGGAACCGGAATCAGTTAGACAGCGCTTAGTAGATAGATTCATGTCCACCGGCAATACAGAAAGTCTGCATCTTTGGGCGTATAATACCCGACCAGTAGGGTTAGTTTCTCATTCTTTGTTCATCTAATCTCTGTTTCTTTTGTGTATAGCAAAATTTTCATATAACCTATTGTTTTAATTTATAGAGCACACTGGTTGCTGCTTGCTATCAACCCTATAAGGGAAGTCGTGTATTATCTGAATTCGGTAAATGGTGAATGGACCAATTATCAGGCCATGAAGGACATCGTTGATTTGTAAGTGGGATCGTTCTAAATATATATTCGTGTATATTTATATATTTACTTATTTGTGGGATTGATCTAAACATATGCTTTTATATATTTGTTAATTAGATCAATACAAGTGTTCCGAAGTCAACGGGACGCACTGGTATCCCGAACTAAATCTAACAACATTACTTGGATCCAAGTGCAGGTACATTATTTTTCACAATGTTGCTTATAATATATTTATGCTACTTGATAAAACAAGACAACTATAGAATCTTATTTGTTTTTCTATGTAGTGTCAGCAACAGCGAAACAGTTACGATTGCGGATACTTTGTTTTGAGGTATATGAAAGAAATCCTTCAGGCGAATCAATTAGAGATTCCGCTCACGGTATGAATTTATAACTTAAGATAATTTCATATAATTTATTACATTTAACTAAATATATCATTCATATTATGTTTTTGTTTTGTAGTACCTTGACGAATTCCGTGCTACTGCGTACCCGAAGCTTAAGTTGGAAGAAATCAAAGAAGATTTGTGTCAATTTTATATTAAGCGCTTTTTCATGTAGGATTTGTGTCGATTTGAACTATAATATTATTGATGTTGTAATGATGTATATATATAATTTTGGATATTATAATGGTATTATATTAGTATATATATATATATATATATATATATATATATATATATTGTCTTACTGATGGCTGAAATAATATCGTCGAAAATAAATTACAGGTCGAAAATATTACAGGTTGAAAACATATTACAGGTCGAAAATATTACAGGTCGACTGGGAGGATTAAATTACAGGCTGCACATTAAAATACCTCATTTAGCAACGAAAGCGCTTTTGAAAAGCGCTCTTAAAGGCCCACCTACTAAAGCGCTTCTTTGTAAAAGCGCTGCCAAAGATTAATAAAAAAGCAAAAAAAATAAAAAAAAAGCAACATACTAAAGCGCTTTTGGAAAAGCGCTCTTATAGGGGGGGCTATCAGAGCGCTTTTTCCAGAAAAAGCGCTCTTAAAGCCCACCCTATAAGAGCGCTTTTACAAAAGCGCTTTAGTATGTTGCGTTTTTTTTTTTTTTTTTTTACTCTCACAAGGGGGCCTATCACAGCGCTTTTCTGGAAAAAGCGCACTTAAAGGGGGGCCTACCAGAGCGCTTTTTCCAGAAAAGCGCTCTTAAAAGGGGGCCTACAAGAGCGCTTTTTCCAGAAAAGCGCTCTTATAGGGGGGGCCTACCAGAGCGCTTTCAGAAGCGCTTTTGTTAGCTACGCCAGCGCCACCTTTCACAGCGCTTTTAAGCGCTTTTAAAGGCTATAAAAAGTGCTTTTAAAGCCCTTCCTCGTTGTAGTGAAATCTCATGGATTATGAAAATACTCAAAGTGGAATCCCATGTTTTAACACATAGAACATTACCCAATCATAGATTCTACAAGAGTTTGTATTCAAACCCTTACCTCTTAATTTTCTCCTTCTAACTTCAAGAAATCTACAATCCTCTCCTCTTCTCTCTTCTACTCTTTTGCCTCTTTTCTCTTCTCTACTTTTCTTTCTATCTTTCTATCAAATTTAGGTTAACTCATAAAATTCTCTTCTAACTCTCATTATCTCATTGGGCTTAACCCACCTAATACTCTTTCTCACTCAACTAAGCCCATTTAACTAATTTCAAATAAAATTCTACCATTTATTAATTAGCTAAATAACATATTGCCACCCAATTAAATAATTATCGCGCAAACAATAATTAAATGAAACACATAAACAATTATCAATTATCAAATAATCCCAATTAATTAAATCTAATAAAAATAGGGTGTTACAACTCTCCCCCACTTAAAAGATTTTCGGCCTAAAAAATTACCTCAAACAAACAACTCCGGATACGATTCCTTCATCTTATCCTCGAGTTCCCAAGTGATATTACCATTGGCCACTCCACGCCATACCACTTTCACCAAAGCAATCTCCTTACCACGAAGCTTCTTCACCTCTCGATCTTCAATTCGCATAGGTGATGTATCAACCGTTAAATTATCTCTCACTTGAACATCATCTAATTGGACAACATGCGATGGATCTGCAATATACCTCCTCAATTAAAACACATGGAACACATCGTGAAGATTAGAAAGAGACGGTGGCAATGCAATCCGATATGCCACTTCACCTACTCTCTCCGAAATCTGATAAGGACCAATGAAACGCGGCGTCAACTTACGCGACTTCAATGATCTACCAACACCCGTTATTGGCGTAACTCGAAGAAACACATGATCATCCTTCTCAAACTCAAGAGCCTTCCTCCTCTTATCATGATAACTCTTCTGACGACTTTGAGAAGCCTTCATCTTCTCTTGAATCATCTTAATCTTATCTGTAGTCTCTTGAATTAACTCGGGTCTAACCACAACACTCTCTCCCGATTCATACCAACACAAAGGAGTTCTACACCTTCTACCATAAAGAGCCTCAAAAGGTGCCATTCCAATACTCGAATGGAAACTGTTGTTATACGTAAACTCAACCAAAGGTAAGAAACTATCCAAATTTCCTCCTTGTTCCAAACACAAGACCTCAAAAGATCTTCAAGCGACTGAATAGTTCTCTCCGATTGACCATCAGTTTGCGGATGATACGCCGAACTCAAACGCAACTTCGTACCCAAAGCACTTTGCAAACCCTCCCAAAATCTAGAAGTGAACCTTGGATCTCTATCCGAAACGATACTTGACGGAATACCATGTAAACACACTATCTTCTCAATGTATAACTTAGCAAGTCTTTCCATCGAATAGTCCATCCTCATCGGAATAAAATGAGCACAGTTCATCAATCTATCCACAACGACCCAAATTGCCTCGCAATTACTCGATGTCCTTGGCAAACCCGAAACAAAATCCATAGAGATACTATCCCACTTCCACTCAGGAATAGATAACGGTTGCATCAAACCAGACGGCTTTTGATGTTCAATCTTTGACTTTTGACAAGTCAAACACGAATAAACAAACTCCGCTATATCCTTGATACCTTGCCACCAAAATATTTTCCTCAAGTCTTGATACATTTTAGTAGCACCGGGATGAATACTCAAACCACTTCTATGCCCTTCCTCAAGAATTTTCTTTCTCAAATCCATAACATCCGGAATACAAACTCGATCACGACATCTCACAATGCCATTCTCGTCAATCCGAAAATCACCACCTTTACCGTGGTTAATCAATGTAATAATGTCAACCAATCTTAAATCCGATTTCTGGCCTTCTCTAATCTCATCCAAAATACCACTACTAAGCTTCAACATACCAAGCTTAACACACGAAGACGTCGCTTCACAAACCAAACTCAAATCTCTAAATTGTTCCAACAATTCCAATTCTCGAATCATCAACATAGACATATGCAATGATTTCCTACTCAATGCATCGGCTACAACATTCGCTTTTCCAGGATGGTAGTTCAAACTAAAATCATAATCCTTCAAGAATTCCAACCATCTTCGTTGCCTCATATTCAACTCTTTCTGATCAAACAAATACTTTAAACTCTTGTGATCACTGAAAACGTCAAACCTTGACCCAAACAAATAATGCCTCCAAAGTTTCAACACAAACACAACGGCGGCCAACTCTAAATCATGTGTCGGATAATTCCTCTCATGAATTTTAAGTTGCCTTGAAGCATAAGATACCACTTGTCCTTTTTGCATCAAAACGCCTCCCAAACCCAACAATGAAGCATCACAATACACCACAAACGGTTCAAACGGATTTGGCAAAATCAAAATAGGGGAAGAAGTCAACCTTATCTTAAGCTCTTAAAAATTCGATTCACATTGCGAAGTCCAAATGAAAGCTTGTCCTTTCCTAGTCAACAACGTCAACGGCAAAGATAACTTAGAAAATCCTTCAATGAACTTCCTATAATAACCAGCCAAACCAAGAAAACTTCTAATCTCAGAAACAGACTTAGGAGCTTCCCATTGAGATATAGCTTCAATCTTCGACGGGTCAACAGAAATACCTCCACTAGAGATCACATGGCCAAGAAAACTCACTTCCTTTAACCAAAATTCACACTTCGAAAGCTTAGCAAACAACCTTTCTCCTTCAACACTGATAACACAATCCTCAAATGCTCAGCATGATCATCTTCATTCTTGGAGTAGATCAAAATATCGTCAATGAACACAACCACAAACTTATCCAGATAATCATGAAAAATCCTATTCATATACTCCATGAATACACCAGGTGCATTAGTCACACCAAACGGCATAATAGAATACTCATAGTGATCATACCTCGTCCTAAAAGCAGTCTTCTGAATATCCTCCGCCTTCACACGAATCTGATGATACCCAGACCTCAAATCAATCTTGCTAAACACACTAGCTCCAACCAACTGATCCATCAAATCATCAATCCTTGGAAGTGGATACTTGTTCTTAATTGTCACTTTGTTCAATTGCCTATAATCAACACAAAGCCTCATAGAACCTTCCTTCTTCTTAACCAACAAAACAGGTGCACCCCATGGCGATACACTAGGACGAATAAACTTCTTCTCCAACAAATCCTCAAGTTGACTCTTCAGCTCTTTCAACTCAGAAGTAGACATCCTATATGGAGCCATCGATACAGGACTAGTTCCAGGAACTAAATCAATCGAAAACTCAACTTCACGTTCCGGCGGTAAATCACTTACATGCTCAGGGAATACCTCCGCAAAATCACAAACTATTGGCAATTCATCAATGGTTCTCCTCTCATGCACATCTTGTTAGAACAAGATTTGTTCTGATCAATATTCTTAGTTTTGATGATAACAAGGATATGAATTTTGTGTGAGATAATGTGGTACTCTAATACACTGCAATTTCCTTTTCAGGAAATATATAAAGAGTATGCACAAATCAGCGCTCAGCAGCTTTGATTCAGAAGGTTCAGCATGCAACATCAGAACATGGTCTGGCAAGACATCAGAAGATGGTCAAAGCAGAATCAGAACATGGGTCTATGGAAGCATCAGAAGAACTTGAGTTCAGAAGCAGAAGCACTGAAGTTCTCATGGTATCACGCTCGGAAGCACTTCAAGGTCAGAAGACAAGAAGATGCTATGCACCAAGCTGTTTGACTCTGATGATATTCAAACGTTGTATACACAAACATCAGATCAGAAGAAAGTACAGGTGGCAGGCTATGCTGACTGACAAAAGGAACGTTAGAAGCTATTAAAGGCAACGTCAGTAGATACATCGTGAACAAGGCTCGAGGTAGTTGACAAAAGAGTGAAACATTAAATGCAATGCTGTACGGAATATGCAAAGCATTAAATGCTCCCAACGGTCATCTTCTCAAGTGCCTATAAATATGAAGTTCTGATGAGAAGCAAGGTTGACGATTTTTGTGAATATTAACTTGCTAAAACGCAGTTCAAATAAAAGCTCTCAAACTTCATCTTCATCAAAGCTCACTACATTGCTGTTGTAATATATTAGTGAGATTAAGCTTAAACATTAAGAGAAATATCACTGTCGTGATTATAGCTTTTCAGAAGCAATTGTAATACTCTTAGAATTGATTACATTAATTTGTAAGTAACTAGAGTGATCAAGTGTTGATCAGGATACTCTAGGAAGTCTTAGCTTGTGTCTAAGCAGTTGTAATTAGAGTGATCACGTGGTGGTCAGGATACTCTAAGAAATTCTTAGCTTGTGACTAAGCATTTGTTCCTGGAGTGATCAGGCTGTGATCAGGATACTCTAGAAGACTTAGTCGCGGACTAAGTGGAAAACCATTGTAATCTGTTGCGATTAGTGGATTAAATCCTCAGGTGAGGTAAATCACTCCGTGGGGGTGGACTGGAGTAGTTTAGTTAACAACGAACCAGGATAAAAATAACTGTGCAAATTGTTTTTATCGTTCAAGTTTTTAGACTACACTTATTCAAACCCCCCTTTCTAAGTGTTTTTCTATCCTTCACATCTAAGGTTGCCAATAACATAAACAATTCAGCCCCATCTTGAACAGATTCACCAACTTGCTTCGCAGACAAAAACAAATCTTCCTTAACACCAATCTCAGGAAAAATGATAGTCTTATCAAAACAGTTGATATACACACGATTAAATTCTAACCAATTCATACCCAAAATCACATCAAGTTGCTCTAACGGAAGACAGACCAAATCAATCCCAAAATCTCTACCAAAAATACTCAAAGGACAATTTAAACACACAAAAGAAGTAGAAACAGAACCCATAACAGGTGTATCAATAACCATACTTCTACGCATATCAGATAACACAAGATTCAATCTCTTAGCACAATCCAAAGAAATGAAAGAATGTGTCGCACCGGTATCAATAATAGCAATCAAAGGTGTACCATTAATGAAGCACGTACCTTGGATTAGCCTATCATCGGTAGAAGCCTCCGCACCAGACAATGCAAACACTTTCCCTTTCGCTTGTTCCTTCTTTGGCTTATCACATTTGGTGCTAATGTGACCTTGCTCTCCACAATTGTAGCAAGTCACCTTCGAACCACCTCTACACTCGTTTGCTTTGTGACCACTCTTGCCACACTTGAAACATGTTACCTCGACTTTGGAACAATTAACAGCACGATGTCCCTCAACTCCACATTTAAAACACTTAATCGGAGCACTAGATCCTCCCCCACTTGGCTTTCTGCCAAAACCAGCTTTCTTCTTATTGTCGTATGGTTTTCCACGGAATTAACATTTCTTATCATTCATCGCCTTGTAGTGAGAAGCACTCTCCCTACTATCCTCATCATAAATCCGACTTTTATTGATCAACTCAGCAAAACGGGTAATCTGTTGGTAACCAATCGCCTTCTTGATATCCGGTCTCAAACCATTGACAAACTTCAAACACTTTGACCTCTCCGCATTCATAGTATTGTAGTGAGGACAATACTTGATAAGCTCTTGAAATCTAGCAGAATACTCCGCCACGGTACCATTTCCTTGCTTCAACTCAAGGAATTCCACTTCTTTCTTTCCACGACAATCTTCCGGAAAATAGTTTTTCAAAAATGCATCGCGGAAACGATCCCAAGTAACTTGGATACCTTCCTCATCAAATCTTTGAGCCATATTGCCCCACCAATCCTCAGCTTCCTTTTCCAGCATGTGAGTACCAAACTGCACTCAATGAGCATCGGTACAATTCATGACTCGAAAAATCTTCTCAATCGCCTTCAACCAAGCTTGAGCTTTATCCGGTTCATGCTCACCCTCAAAGATAGGAGGATTGTTCCTCTGGAACTTCCCTAAAGCACGGTACTCCTCATCATCACCATTCCAATTTCCAGCATTAGCTTGAGGCATTTGGCCAAGAGATCCAGCCAACATCCTCAATGCATCAGCAATGGCATCATCATTCCTTCCAGCAACCATCGTCCTACGACAACCAACAACCCAAGACAAACAAAACATTATCGATCGTGTCAGATACACAAATCTAATACAACGGAATTAAAGACATTAACGACTCTGACCAACTAGTCAACCAGGCTCTGATACCACTAATGTAACACCCCTTTTCTAACCCCAAATATATCATACAATCAAACAGAGTAAGCATGCATAAAGGAAAAAGGGCGCCACATGTTGATTTTCACCAAAATGAAAATCCCAAAATCTACATACATACGACATCCATAATACGCAAAGATCATTTTGTAACACAAATATAATCTCATGTTCTCATACATTATGCATAAACGCTTGCGGAAAAACAATTCAAATTGCTATTAAAGATTTCAATGAATATATCTCATACTATATTCATCTACCAAATTCAAACAACATCTATATCTTTGTCACTTGAAAATCACAATCATAGGCTACAAAGACCTTTAAATCAACATATCCAAATAATATCACATACATCCAATATTTATCGAACCATATAAAATAGCAATATTCAAACATGAACATAATTCTAAGAAAACCCCCAAGTGTTACATGATCAGAGCATATGACTCTCTACCTAATCAAAACGAAACCTCGGAGCTCTCCGGCTAAGTCACGAATCAAGCAACTACTCTTCTGAACCTGCACGTTACCAACCAAGGGTAATATTCAAACAGAAGGGTGAGAATTCAAATTCTAAATAGAAAATATAATAATGGGAAATGCAACATAAGTAAGCATACATTTCACAATCCTTTACTTTTCTCAAAACATGTATTTATCTCCAATATAAAGTTAACATGTTCAATACAATTAATCATCACAATTAATTCACAACCTCATATATTGACAATTTACATATATACACATATATCACTCATACATATATATTTCACATTTCACATCAAATATGTATTAATCACATATATCTCATTCTCATCACATTCTCTAATTCATATAAAATGATTCATCATTCCACATACATGCATATCAATCAAATTCGCATCCACACATGCATACCACATAATCACACATAACAACATTTCACACCGACACGTGCGACTCAAGTGTGACTCTATGCGATATGCATGTGGATCCCTCCGTTATCATTTCCGGTCATGCCGATTGTCTTCTCTCTAGACTAGATAACCACCTCAAAGCCCCATACTCGTTAAGCTTTCAAACCCCATACTCGTTAGGTTTGGGACAAGTAAATAACCTTCGCGAGATTACCCAACATTGCCACTTTCAAAGACTCATGCTTGTGTACGTGTGCAACAAAACAAGACTCATGCATTTAAGACGATCTCTCTATCTCTTAAACTACACAATCACATCTTTCCAACCTTGCACAACATTACACAACATGCAATTCAATCCAATCTCAACACAATTATCATTTAGCATTCCATTACATAATACATTCAATTACACCTCACACATGTTATTTAATCAATTAATAACACATATTGAACATATAGAAGTAATAGGTATGCAAGTCAAGTCTTAAACAAACAAGAAAATATTTTTGAATATAGTTCGCGCCGCCAACCCTTGGTCGCGCCGCGAAGTAACACACAGAAACAATGTATTTCAAAAATGCATCTAGTTCGCGCCGCATCCACATGTGCGCACCGCGAAGTACAAGGCAAAACCAAATCATTTCAGAATTCATTCAGTTCGAGCCGCCACCTTCCGTTCGCGTCACGAACACAGCGCAGAAGTGAATTTTCTGTGTAAACTCAGCACAGTTCCCTCTTTTTTCATTTCATCACTCAATTCACAGTTCAGTTCATTATTTGCACACGAATTTCACATACCTATCATACACATAACCCATATGTATCCTTAGATTCATCAAAGTTTCATTAATTATGCAAATCCATGAATTTCACCCAAATCCCAAAGTTAGGTTTTTACATTCTTTTCATCCAACATGTTATAAATCAAAACCCACCCATAGAATCAAGTAAAGAATCATGAATTACATGTTATTTCTACCCATTCCAAGCATAAACAGCATCAAACAACACAAATCTCATGGATTATGAAAATACTCAAAGTGAAATCCCATGTTTTAACACATACAACATTACCCAATCATAGATTCTACAAGAATTTGTATTCAAACCCTTACCTCTTGAATTTCTCCTTCTAACATCAAGAAATCTACAATCCTCTCCTCTTCTCTCTTCTACTCTTTTGCCTCTTTTCTCTTCTCTACTTTTCTTTCTATCTTTCTATCTAATTTAGGTTAACTCATAAAATTCTCTTCTAACTCTCATTATCTCATTGGGCTTAACCCACCTAATACTCTTTCTCACTCAACTAAGCCCATTTAACTAATTTCAAATAAAATTCTACCATTTATTAATTAGCTAAATAACATATTGCCACCCAATTAAATAATTATCGCGCAAATAATAATTAAATAAAACACATAAACAATTATCAATTATCAAATAATCCCAATTAATTAAATCTAATAAAAATAGGGTGTTACACCCCTCGCGAGCGGGGAGTTCTACCTTTGTGGTACGTGATTACAACGGGGATGCTCGGTATTCGGGCCCCTCGAAGGACAAGGAGTCTGCTTGATTAATAGAGCAGGCTTCTGTCGTTTTGTTACATTTATAGGTGCTTGGCGTGTACCAAGCCGCACTTGTGATTTTAACTGTAGTATTGTTTAAGCTTTTCAGCGTTCCAAGGTCGAGCGAGTTCTTCTCCTTGCAAATTCTCTAGGTAGTAGGCCCCGTTTTCTGTCCTTACTCGGATGCGGTATGGGCCTTCCCAATTCGCGGCCAGTTTGCCTTCTCTGGAATCTTTGTGGTTTCTTTTCAGTACCAAGCTGTCTACTTTAAATTCCCGTTTAATGACCTTTGCGTCATGTCTTAGGGTAATTTTTTGCCTGAGTAAAGCTTCGCGTAGAGCGGCCCCGATGTGAATTTCCTCGACCAGGTCAAGTTCTTCCCTGATCGCCTCGATGTTGCCCTCTGTCTCGAGTGGCTCTTCGACGCGTCTCGAGGGCACGTGTATTTCGACGGGGATCACGGCCTCTGTTCCGTATGTCAGTCGGAAAGGGGTTTCCCCGGTGGTGGAGTGTGGGGTGGTGCGATAGGCCCACAGGATGCTGTGCAGCTCTTCTACCCATCCCCTTTTTATCTCGTCTAGTCTTCTTTTGAGACCCCTCAAGATTACTCTGTTAGCAGCCTCTGCTTGCCCGTTCATTTGTGGGTGTTCGACCGACGCGAAATATTGCTTAGTTCCCAATTTTGTGACGAACTCTTGGAATCGTTCGTCTGCGAACTGGGTGCCGTTATCGGTAATGATGGCCAATGGTACCCCGAACCGAGCGAGGATGTTTCTTTTGTAGAACCGGAGTACGTTCAAGGATATGATTTTGGCTAATGGTCCGGCTTCGATCCATTTGGTGAAATAGTCAATCGCGACTATTAGGTATTTCTTCTGATTGCTTCCGATCACGAATGGGTCGAGGAGATCCATCCCCCACCACACGAATGGCCATGGAGATGATAAGGACTTGAGTTTGTTGGGGGGCGTGAGATGCATGTCCCCGAAACGCTGGCATTTGTCGCATTTCTGCACGTATTTTTTGGCGTCGTCTTGCATCGTCGGCCAATAATAGCATGATCGGAGAGCTTTCCGAGCGAGCGATCTTCCCCCTAGGTGTTGGGAGTTGATTCCTTCGTGTATTTCTCGGAGTATGTGGGGTATTGTGCCCTCGTCTACACATTTGAGGAGAGATATGGAAAATCCTCGTCTATAGAGGCGATTTTCGACTAAGACGTACGAGCAGGATCTCCTTCGGACGGTGGAAGCCTCTTTTGGATCATTGGGCAAAATGTCACTAGTTAGGTAGTTGTATACGGGAGTCATCCAACTGGACATGTCCCCAATTGCACTTACGAGTGATAGCTAGGATTGGGTTTCGGGGCTGGGTTTTGGCAGTATGTCTTGGATTACGGATTTGTTTCCTCCCTTCTTTCTTGTGCTCGCCAGTTTTGACAGGATGTCTACCTGAGCGTTGTGTTCCCTTGGGATGTGTTTTACTTTTGCGCTCCTGAATCTGGCCATTTTTTCTTTCACGAGGGCCAAGTATTCAGCGAGGGCTTCGCTTTTGACCTGATATTCGCCCGAGATGTGGGAGGTGACCAGTTGAGAGTCGGTGAACACCTCGATGTCATCGACTTCTAAATCGTTTGCGAGGCGCAGCCCGGCTAGCAGGGCTTCGTACTCTGCTTGGTTGTTGGATGTTGGGAATGAGAGTGAGAGGGATACCTCTATTAGGGTGCCCTCTTCATTTTCCAGAATGATCCCTGCTCCGCTGCCGAATAAGCTTGAAGCACCGTCCATGTATAAGGTCCATCTTCGGGCGTTGTTGTTAGTTGTTTCGGGGAAGGCCATTTCTGCTACGAAATCTGCCAAGACTTGTGCTTTAAGGGCTTTTATTCCCTCGTATTTGATGTTGAACTCCGCAAGTTCCAACGACCACCGGAGCATTCTCCCGGCCATGTCGGGGCAAGCAAGCAATTGTTTCACGGGTTGCTCGGTTCGCACGACTATGGTTTGTGCTAGGAAATAGTGTATGAGTCTTCGGGCTGCAGTTATTAAAGCGAGTCCGACTTTTTCGATCTGTTGATATCTGATCTCGGGGGCCTGGAGTGCTTTACTTGTGAAGTAAATAGGTTTCTGGCCTTCCGGGGTTTCTCGTATCAAGGCCGCGCTGACGGCCTCGGTGGCTACGGCGAGATAAAGGTATAAGATTTCTCCAGCTTCTGGCCTAGATAAAACTGGTGGGCTGGATAGTGCCCGCTTGAGGTGGGAGAGGGCGCGTTCGTATTCTTCCGTCCACTCGAATGCAGTCTCTTTGCGCAGGAGTTTGAATAGTGGCAGGGCATGCTGCGCGGATTTGGCCACGAATCTGGATAGTGATGTGAGCATGCCGTTTAAGGTTTGGACTGACTTCTTTGAATTTGGAGTGGGCAAGTCCGAGAAGGCCCTGCACTTATCCGGGTTGGCTTCGATTCCTCTTTCTATTAAGTAAAAACCGAGGAATTTTCCTGCACGGACGCCAAATGTGCATTTTTCCGGATTGAATCTCATTTTACACTTACGGGCTTGATCGAAAACCTTTTTAAGGTGAACGGCGTGGTCGGTTTCCCTTTGGGATTTGACGATCATATCGTCCATAAAGACTTCGAGCATATCGCCTATCTCGGCTCAGAACACTTTGTTCATCATGCGCTGGTACGTCGCGCCAACGTTCTTCAGACCGAAGGGCTTTACGTTGTAGTAATAATTACCCGATTCGGTCACGAAGGCCGTATATTTCTTGTCGGTTTTAGCCATGGGTATTTGATTATACCCGGAATATGCGTCCATAAATGAAAGTAATTTAAAACCAACGGAATTATCGACTAGTTTATCTATGTTAGGGAGAGGATAAGCATCTTTTGGGCAAGCCCTATTAAAATTGGTGTAGTCAATGCACATGCGCCATTTTCCATTTGATTTTTTAACAAGTACAACATTGGAGAGCCAAGTAGTGTACTTGGCCTCAGATATAAACTTGGCCTCTTGGAGGTCTTTTACAGCTAGTTCGGCCGCAGCTGTTTTTTCAGGTGACTATTTTCTTCTCCTCTGAGCGACGGCCTTGCAGGTTGGGTCGATGGTCAGGTGATGGCAAGCCACTTCTGGGTGAAGTCCAGGCATTTCTGCAGCGCTCCAGGTGAATAGGTCGGCATTCTCACGAAGGCAAGCTTTGAGTTTCCTTTTGGCCAGGTCTGGCAGGCCTGATCCGATCTTGACTCCCCTGGTCGGATCTTCTCTGAGGGCTACGAGTTCACAGTCTCCGTCAAGAATTGGCCGGAGGATCCCTTCGGACGCGCCTGAGTTGATGCTCTGCTCGGGTTCTCCCAGAAAACGACTCTCGAGATCGGCAGTGTCGATGCGGAGCATAGATTTGTTGGTTTTTGAAGTAGCGGTGGTTGTTGTTTTCTCTTGAGCTGGTGTTTTTTATCGCGCTCAGGCCCTTGGCGGAGGCTTTGAAACACCTCCTGGCTGCTTCGATGTCGCCGTTGAGTGTTGCTACTTGTCCTTTGGTCGTATAGTATTTGAGCTTGAGGTGTACGGTGGAGGGGACTGCGATTAGTTTGGCAGTCGATGACCAAAAATTAGACTTTCACTTCCCTGGTGGTCCCTGCCGACCCGATCGAAACTCTGAGTTCCACGAATTCCCATGGCTTGGTTACTGTGCCATTGAATCCTTGTAAGTCCGACCCTACGTATGGGGTAAGGTGAATGTTGTTCAGCTGCAATGTTTTGAACAATTGGGAGTACATGATGTCATTGAACTTCCATGGTCCACCAATATGCGTCGCACATCAAAATTAGCCATCCGGGCTCGGATGAGGAGTGGGATGGTCGCGTTAGGTGCTCCTTCGGGCAACTCTTCTTTGTAGAAAAATATTGAGGAAGGACTGCCTTTGGTGTGGTCGAAAGTCGAGGCTACGTTCGCGCTGGCCGAGATTAGCTCGTCAAATTTGAGTTTTACGGATCCGACGGTCAGCTTGCTGAAACCCCCGCCGGATATAACCATTGCAGACGGGAACATCTCCCACGTGCTATGGGAGGAATAAGTGGTTGCTGCGCTGGCCCAGTCAGGGAGATAAAAATCTTCCGGCCTGGTAACGCTCATGGCCACCTGCATGGCGGGCTTATCTTCCGCCAGCTTCTCCTTGGTGATCGGTTTAGCTTCTCTAGCGGCCTCCTGCTTCTTCGCATATTGTTTTAGATGCCCCTCCCTGATTAATATTTCTATGGCATCCTTAAGATGGATGCAGTCCTCGGTGTTGTGCCCGTGGCCTTTGTGGAATCGGCAGAATTTCGATTTATCAACATTTGGCCAGGCGGGCATGCTCTTAGGGAATCGAACCTTACCCGTCTGAAACTCAGCGTTTGCGCATTCGTTCAAGATGCGCTCCCTTGAAGCGTTCAGTAGGGTGTACTCTCGGAATTTCCCCGCAGGCGCTTTGTAGTCCTTGGGGTCCCTAGTTTTATCATCCTTCTTTTTGTCAGTTCCCCGGCGAGACTCATCTTGGCGTGCATTTTTACTACTCTCTTCGTGCCTGGAATTGCGGACGGCGTGGGTGGCTTCTTTCTCCTCATACTGTATGTAGGCTTGGGCTTTGAGGAATAATTCGTCAAGAATGGCCGGTGTTTCAATTCCGATGGCTTTAGCGAAGTCCGAGCGTGGTCGAAGGCCGCGCTCGAGCAAGAATTTCTTCATATGGGCAGTGGTGGATACCTGTACGGCTTCCTTATTGAATCTTTCTATGTACGCCCGTAGAGACTCGTCCTTTCCTTGGATAATGGCTTCCAAGGAGACTTCTGACTTGGGGTGTCTATGGGAGGCCGTGAAATGTCTGGAAAAAAGTTTTCCGAGCACCCTCCATGACGTGATGGACTCGTCGGGCAAAATTTTATACCAGGTCATGGCTCCTTTTCGCAAGGTGGTCGGGAACAATCGGGATTTAATGGCACCGGGCACTCCTCTGTAGTCGAGAAGGGCGTCGATGTTCTCAATATGCTCGTCCGGATCTGTGGTCCCGTCGTAGGTCCCTAGCGGAGGGTGTTTTTAGAGACCGGTTGGCAGGGGAGCCTCTAAGATTGCCTGTGGATAGAGGACCATGGCGTTCCTCTTCGTCGTCGCTGGCGGAGGGAGAAAAAGATCGGCTCTGGCTACGCCTGCGTCGCCTCCGGTTGTCGTCGTGCTTGGCCGGGGGTGATCTAGATTTCCTTCTTGGCCGAGGGGACGGTGAATGGTGTCGGGAACGCTGATCGCTCAACCCTTTCTTGGAAGAGGGATTCTCCTTCTCCCTGGGAGAAGGGGAACGTGGGCGTTTCTTGGTGATCACTTCGCGTTGAGAATGAGTTTTGCGATCGGGGGGAGTTCTTGAACGACGCTTTTGTTCGAGGGCTCCGATTCGGCTACTTTGCTATTGTAAGAGCGCATTGGTCTGGGCAAGAGCAGCTAGAACAACGTTTATGGTCTGGTCGTGAGGAGGCTGTCCTTTGGAGAGGAAAGGGTTGCCCAGACCTTCTTCGTGGTTGTCCTTCCCGCTTGTATCTTTGAAACGATGAGATTTATCATCTTAGAGATCTTTAGGGGAAGGGGACGGTGTGACACCGTCTCGAGGAACGGTGTTTCTGGAAGGGGGAACGATGGAAATGTCGTTTTTCTTGAGAATTGCAGCGTCTAATGACGGGGGATCTTCGTTATTACCGGCCATGAGTAATGATTTGATTAAAGCTTTGGTTTCTGCGTTCTTGCAGGAGGCAAGAATGGATCAAGAAGGTGCAAGAAACAGGAACGGGGGAGCTAGAGTTCCCACAGACGGCGCCACTTATCTTACCGAGCAGATCAGATGGCCAGCAACAATGAAGGCTTGAAGTTCGGGATGACGAATAAGGAAAAAAGGCGTTGTACCTACAAGGCACTCCGATGCCAAAGTAAGTATGTATTTCACAAGGTACAACAAAGTAATAGGGTTTAGTGGTAAGAAAAAGATTACCTTACCCTCTGTACGTAGAGGGCTATTTATAGGATGTTCTTGGCCCGAATTAGACTCCACCTTCTAAGGCGGATATTTAGGAGACGCGTGGTCTGAAGTGTGTTGGGCCGAAGGCGGGAATGGTCCAATTGATTGTATTGGGCCGATCCAGAACAATATATATATATATATATATATATATATATATATATATATATATATATATATATATATATATATATATATATATATATATAGACACACACACACACTTGTAAAATTACTATATTTTTTCTAAATTATTTTGTAAAATATTTTAAAATAAATAAATAAATTAAAAATAATATTTTTCAATAATTAAAAAAAACTCATTTGTAATACCCGGTATTATAATTGTCCAATTACCAATTCTAAATTAAATTGATATGAGTAATGGACAAGTATGATACACACTTTTGCTAATAGGTTTATCACATAAATCATGCCAATTAGTAAGAGTGAGGGCAATATTGACATTTCCCCACTTAAATGAGAATAAGGACTTGTTTGGTTCTTTGTGACATTCTAACCAATTGAACACAAAACCAGAATTTGATAGAAAGAAGAGGAGGAAACGTGAAAGAGAGGAAGGGGAGAAAGTTTCCAACTTGGTCCAATTGCTCTACCCTTGCATGCAGCAGATTCTGTCCCAAATCTTGCTTCTGTCATCATCTCCATCTTGCTTTCAGCTCTATCATCATCTTCTTCATCTCTAAGGTGAGTCCCTAGTTAGTAACCATGGGGTTTGCATGTGGGAATTCAATTGGGGTTTAGGGATTGTGAGTGAAGTATGAATCAATAATGCTAATCATGTTAGTTCTGCTATAATCCTTGCATACTGATGTTTCTAAATGTGTTTGTATGATACAATTTCACTAGAACTGTATTGGGAGTGCAGGGGATCCATTATAGAGTATTTGGGACTGTCATAGACTCTTTAAAACGCAGAAAAATGATTCTGGTACAGTGTAACCGGTTACGGGTTTTGGTGTAACCGGTTACGCTATTGAAAATTGGGAAATCTGGGCATTTTGCGTGTCCGTAACCGGTTACGGATTCTGGTGTAACCGGTTACACTGAGTGGGAAAGGAAAAATTCAGCAGCTTGGAAAATTCGTAACTCCCGTTTCGCGTACCCGTTTGACGCGTACCATATATCGTTAGAAAGCTAATTAAGTGTACTATCTAGGAAAATTGGCCTTGGTGTTTAAATATTATTTTTCGATATATCTGACGCACCTACGGTAAAGAGCGACACTGATAACATGTGGATATTATGTTGTTATATTGAATTTTCTTCATTATTCTTGAATGTTGTGTTATGTTATTGTGTGCTATACTTGAAAGTATGAGGACACCATCGTTTGGGTTAAACGATTGGATTGATTGTATTGTTTGTGACCTTGACTTTACGTCATATTTCCGTATGCTTGAATCGAAGTGGCCGGAAGGCTAGATTGGGATGCCACTCCGACTATGTGGTCCATGAGTCTTCCCAGACCGTGTAGTCCAATGGAATAACCCGTTCATGTGTATTGTTCGATAAGGTGTGCATCTGAGCTACCGTTGCAGTGTGCTCGTGAGTGCCGTACGGGGTTCTTGTGGATGTCGTTTTCTTTACCTCCCCGTTTCACTTGGGAGGACGGCACGCTAAACCCTTCACGCGAAATTTGGAAGGAGAATGCGCCCGTGGTGGGATGAATTTTGTTTCAGTTCTTCCTACGATAACACACGAACTTTCTTATTGGTCCTACGAGTAGGAAAGGGAAAAAAAGATCTCAACTAAACCCTAGGAGTTTGCTAAGTGTGGGGATTCACCTAGACTAGAAATTCTGGAGTCCGGGGGGTCGGTTATACATAGGGAAGTGTTTAAACACCCTACATATCTGTAGTATTCTACAGGAACCTTCTCTGTGTCATTGTGATTGTGTTTGCTGCTAATGATTGGGAAAGTTTCTCCTTTGTGTTAGGAGAAGGAATTGAATTGATTAAAGAAAGACAGACAGATAGACAGACTGACTATTTTTGGTATTTTATTAGCTCGCTGAGATTCCTTGTGAACCTCATGACTACATATCCCTAGTGGAAGTCAGAGCTTAATGTAGTTCGGGGAACTAACTAGGGAAATTAATTATTTTTGGTGCCTTGCTTGAAGCTCAAGGTTGAAGCTTGGAATTAAATCTCTGTTTACAGTAAAGAGACATGAAATCATCTTTACAGAGAGGTATTTGTACTATTCTACCACAAACATTTAAAAGTGACAGAAAAGCTAAAAAAATGATGTTTCATTAAGAGGGGAGTCTACTTGGTTGATCAAGTATGACAGCCATCGTGCCTCTAAAATGAAAGAAAGATGCTCATCCAAATTAGGGAAAGTGTACAAGTCTTGGGATGTGCCAGAGCATGTCTTTCAGAGTCCTAAATGGGAGACTTTGAATGAAATTGAAATTGAAATGTTTGTTTGTTTGAATGTGGTAGAGTAGTAAAAATATCTCTCTATAGAGATAAGCTATGTCTGTTTACTATATGAAAGATTTGACTTTAGCTGGCTTGTATGAGGCCCAAGCTTAAGGCTTTTGGATTAATTAATTAATTATTATTGACTCTGGGAGATGACTCCATTGAGGATTAATTACAGGGTATTTTTGTGTTCTGTACAAAGCCCAGAATTGAGGCTGACTCTACTTAGGGAGACTCTATTTGTGTGCCTTGTACAAAGCCCAAGGTTGTGGCTGATTGCTGAGGATAATTGAATGAATGACTCTATTTTATGTGCCTTGTACAAAGCCCAAGGTTGTGGCTGACTCTAGCTAGGGAAAACATTATTTTCTGCCTTGTACAAAGCCCAAGGTTGTGGCAGACTCTTAAATAAACTGAGTATGGATGACTCTATGGGGAAAAGATCCTAGGTGTTAGGAATCTTTGACACATGAAAATATGGTTTATCTGCCTTGTACAAAGCCCAAGGTTGTGGCTACTGAATGATGAAGAACTCACTGGGGAGACTCTATTATCTGCCTTGTACAATGCCCAAGGTTGAGGCTGACTCTTGACAGGGGAGTTTTATTGTTTGGTGCCTTGTATGAAGCCCAAGGTTGAGGCTAACTGTTTTTGTTGGTTTTGACTCTACTGAGGAGATTTTATTTATTAAAAGACTGTTTTTCTTTGGAAGCTAACCCTTTCCAGGGATTTTGACTCAGCTGGTGAATTTGTCTGTTAGAAGACTGGTTTTATCATGTTTTTTGGAGGCTGACCCTTTCCAGGGGTTTTGACTCTTTTGGGGAAATTATCTCCTAAGAGAATGAATATTTGGTTTTGAAAGACTGATGTTGGAGGCTAACCCTTTCCAGGGGTTTGTTATTGAAATGATGGATTGATTTGGAAGCTAACCCTTTCCAGGGGTTTTTGTTAAAATAAAGGAATGTTTGGAGACTAACCCTTTCCAGGGGTTTTTGTTAAAATGATTGGCAGAAAGATTATCTAGTGGAGACTTCTTGTTTAAAGCCCAAGATGAAGGCTGACTCATGCTGAGGAGAAAATAAACATAGATCCTAGACTCTGCTAAGGAAGATTGATGAAGATAAGGGTGATAGAGACTGTCCATGTCTCTCATTCCAAAAGGTGTACTCAATGCAAAATTGAGACAAACTTAGCTTGTTTAAAGTCTGGTTTAAATTGGAAGAAACTCACCAGGGTAGGCTAAAAGGTAACTAAAGACTTGTTCCTATGTTTATAAGAAACCTGATGGGTCCTTGTATACAAGCTCAAGAGGAAGCTGGAAATGCTTTTAAGAAGCCTGTGGGTCCTTGTACAAAGCCCAAGAGGAGGCTAATCGAGGGTCCTTGTTATAGCACAAGAGAAAGCTATGTAGTTTTGAACTTATTTTGGCTCTAAGCAAATGGGTAAGAGGTTTCACCGGGAATAATTCCTCTTTGGGTGGATGTGTCCTATATTTTTGGATTCTAAGGTTTTTGCCAAGATGTTTCACCGGGAATAATTTATCTTGGGGGTTTGAACTACAGATCTCTAATTAGGAAAGAGCCTTCACCGGGAAGACATTCTCAATCCTAGGTCATATTCCTATAATATATATATATATAGTTTAACTGTCCTAAGGTTTATACTCAAACGTAGTTCTAAACTAATATATATGCATAATTTATATTTGACAGTAATTTAAATAAAGACTGTAAATTGAAAGCTTGTAAAGCCTAACCTGGATGGAGTGGAGGCCTTTGAAGAAGTATGTACAGAGCCTCAACAGTAATTGGTGGATAACAGTTGAATATATATATATGATAAACAGTTAATGGTTTTTGAAAACAGAAGAAGTGAAGATGGACAAAGGTCACATAGGTATCTGAAGAGTTTCACCGGGAATAATTCCCTTCAAATACCAGAAGAATGTTTTGAAAACAGAAAGAAGATTTTGAAAATACAGTTTTGAAAACAAGCTAAGAAGAGAAGGTGTTTGAGACTTACACTCTATTAGAGGCCCAGTACTTTATAGTACTGGTTACAAAAGCAGTTTTGAAAATGATTTGAAATGATATAAGGTTTTGTTGTTTGAAAACCTTAATCATTTGATTTTACCAGAGATTGAAAACAGTTTTGAGAATTTGACAAAAGTCAACTTAATTAAGGTAAAAATAAAGATTTTTTACTTAATTAAGACCTAAACAATTAGGGTTTTATCATAAAATTATTCACACAAATAATTAGGTTAAAACAAAATTAATATATACATTTAAAGTATTTAAGAAAACACTTAAAACATACTATTTTAAACCTAATAAAAATATAAGGAATAAATAATATTTTTATGATTTTTTTTATTATTCACAAAATAGATATATTAAATGACAAGTGTGTGAAAAATGAAGTAAAATTGGATTTATTTGATAGGTTAAATAATTGTGTAAAGTTGATAAAAAAATGGAAGAAAAATAGTAGTAAAAATATGGTTTGGTCTCACCAAGGGTTGAACTCACGCCCTCTTGGTTACCAAACAAAACAAATACCAACTGGGCCACGCGCGTGGCCTGCTTAAGGAAAGAGCCCATATGATTATATGTGAAAGCAAGGCATTAAATGAGTTGGAAAAATAAAATGAACAAAAGGTCTGAGGGGGGGATCGAACCCCAGACCTAAGGCAAGGCAAGGCTTTTGGACGCGCGCTGTAACCATTGGGACACTACGATGAATTCGTAGATAACACACCCATCATTCAAAATAAAATAAACTTAAGTCTGGGAAATTCAAAAAATGGCGCCACCATCTTCATCTTCAACCTCAAGCTTCAGATTTTTTTGAATTTGCTATCTCCTTCGTTTCTCAACCAAACTTAAAGATGTAAACATGGATTTTGCTCGTTTTTGGACGAGGATTATGATGGTGTCCTTTAATTTCATTTATTCTAAGTGTAACATAAAATTCGCAAGCATGAACACTAAGAACCCTAAAACTGAAATTAAACATGAAATGCTATATATGCATGTTTTGATGCAATTGATTGAGGGCTAATGATCTATGAAGGTGCAGAAACCAACTGGTAACTTCATTTTAAATTTATCATGCGCGAATCATAGAGTTTGAAGCTTTGGAAACTTACCTGAAAAATGAAGATCTGGCTCTGATCAAAGTGTGTTGCAGAGTTGTTGCAACGATCCAGATAGCTTCAGTGATCCTCCTGGAAGGTGTTGAGATGCTTGGCTTGGACTAAAAGTACCTAGAACCTCTTGCTCGACCCCAACTGCAACAGCTCCAAGTGAGAGGTGGAGATGATGATTCCTCACTTACAGAAGTGTTTCAGAGGTCTGAATCACCTCTAAATGACTCCCCTAATGTGTTTGAATACTTAATTCCAAAGGAAGAGCTTTGGTTTGAAGAATCCGAGTCTTCTTGCCAAAGAACCTTTGAAAACCTTAAGTATGGAGAAAGAAGAGAGAAAGCAAGAATTCTGTTGCTTTTGTGTGTTTTTTGAATGAGAATGAGGCCTCTATTTATAGGCAATTGGTTCAGTACTGATTGAGAGAGTGAGCTTGCTTAGTGAAGCAAGTTTGGTTTCTTAGCCATGAAGAAATTTCAAAGAATATCCAAGTGTGATCATTGCATTTTCGAGCCAGCTCCCCCATCCATTGATTCTATCTGATCTTAGGGAACATTTCAGATGCAAAGTGAGCTCTAATTGGTTGGTGAGAAGATTCCTTGGGTGATTCATCAATTTGCCATAAATTCACAAATGTAATCATTACATAATCACATGTTCTTGTTTTAGGAATCTTCCTCAATTATCATGGCATGGTGAAAATGAATGCATGGCATTGTTTCAGATATGTTATGGGTCGTGTAGCATCCATAATTGAGGTCATGTGCACAAAATTTCAAAGTTCAAAAATGATGCATGACCTATAATTTTACTTCATGAGGCCAACTTTGAACAAGCATAACTCTTAGCTCAAATTGAATTTGGAGAAGGTTGAACACAATTTGGAAAGCCCTAAACATCTACTTCAAATCATTAGTTTATGTCTTCTTCAGAATCATTTGGGAAATTTGTGAAAAATGAGCCCAAAGTTGGATGAAAACTAGGTTAAAACACTTAGAAAAATTTCTAAGTGTTTATGACCTAAAACTTCAAAATTTTCAAAACCCTTAAATGGTTGATCTTTTGAAAAAAGTTCCTTTGTAAGATGTTGTTTTATTTTGCAAGATCTACAACTTTCATGTTGGAAGTTTTTTGAGTTGTGTAGGTGAAATTTTGAGTTCTCACCATGCCCTCAAAAACCCTAATTCCCGACTTTTTGCTCCTTGATGAATTTCTTTGAATTTCTTTGGTCAAATGACTTTGACATCCATATATTGATGATATTGATCTTTGAAAGTCATTTTTTGACCAAAAACCTTAAAAGTCAATGATGATCCCACACAGTTGACTTTTCCTGACAAAGTGAATTTTTGGGCTTTTGTGTAGGAACAAGATCTTTTCCTCAAATGAATGATGTAAATGGCTTATATTGAGGTTGTAGAGACTCTTGAATCATGTCTTGAGTTTTGGATTCATGCCCTGATTAAAAAGTCAACTATCTTGGGGAATTAGGTCAAAAACCCTAATTGTCGACCAGATGAGAATGATGACTGTAGACTTTGAATTGAGGTGTAATGTCCAGTGGATCTTGTCATATGAGTTATTTGAAGATGATTGATGTCTTTGAATGATCCCCTGGGGCTTTTTATGGTTTCCCAAAGGTGATCCCTGATTTTAGTCCTTGATAAGGCTCAAAACCCTAGTCTGTGGATCTGAGTAATTCTGTGTTTAGATGACTGGGTGTCTTAATCAATCATAGGTGAAATAATGAAGCTCTTGAGTCTCATGATTGTGTTAGAGACTAATCCTCCTATTGATTGATCCTTTTCCTGAGTTTTCTTGTCTTTGAACACCCTCGATTGAATGTCAGGTTGCTCTGGGTACTTGCTTTGACTTGATGAAAATCCTAAAGATATGTCATCTCAGGGGGGTCAAAAATTAGGGTATGACAGATGCCCCTATTTAAGTTTCTTTTATCTGGAGGGAGAGAGATTGAGATCTCGATCTCTCCTGCGTAAAAGAGACTTAAATATCAAAGAATGCCCGAATTTTGGGCGTTCCTGAGATGATAAGATCTTTGCATGATTTGATTCCGTTGTCGCACTTGGCGGGGGATGAAGAGACAAACTCCCGTAGAAATACTTGATGTGGATTCTGGAGAATGGATGGCAATGTAGGATGCGCGATCCATCTTCTTTAACTAAGTGTTGATACTTAGAAAAAGGTAAACAACCTCCTCTCGTTCCGGATGTCCAAATATCGAAACTGGTCTCAGTTGCGCTTGGACAATATCTCAGATAAAGAGAAAATTTCCAAAGGTTTGTTTCCTCATCAAACTTCTCATCAGCACTTGGAGACGAGACGCCATTTGATGGTAGTAAAGAAACTTCAAAGGTTTGTTTCCTCGTCAAACTTCTTACTAGCGCTTGGAGGTAAGATGCCATTTGACGGCTGTAGAGAAACTTCAAAGGTTTGTTTCCTCGTCAAACTTCTTACCAACTCTTGGAGGTAAGATGCCATTTGACAGCTGTAGAGAAACTTCAAAGGTTTGTTTCCTCGTCAAACTTCTTACCAGCGTTTGGAGGTAAGATGCCATTTGACGACTGTAGAGAAACTTCAACATCTTCCCTTTTGACTTGACGTCTTTGAAAGAATGTCATATGGCCTCATGATCTTTTGAGGGGCTAATGACTTTGTTTGAAGGCGGACGAACTGTTTTCGGGGTGAAAACTGCCATTCGTCAACTGATGCCTGGGGAATCAACGAACTGTTTTCCTAAGAGGAAAACTGCCATTCATCGACTCTGTGGGGAGTTAAACATCCCAGAAACAGACAAACTGTTCGAAGGAACTGCCATTTGTCGATCTCTTGAGTATTTAACAGACAAACTGTCTTTTCTTGGGAAAAGACTGCCATTTGCCAATTGCTAGGGGAGTAAACTGTCTTCTACTGGGAGAGACTGCCATTTGTCGACCCTGTCATGAAAGAAAGTGAGCAAACTGTCTTCTGCTGAAAGAGACTGCCATTTGCTGACTTTGTTGGGGAATCTGAACTATCTTCTGGACGAAGACTATCGTTCACTGACTCCGCTGGGGATCGTGAACTATCTTCCTAGATGAAGACTACCATTCGCTGACTCCGCGGGGGAATTATTTGTCGATCTGCTGGGAGATTCTGAATTTCTCTTTGATGAAGAATGGCACCTCTTGACCTTGCTGGGGAAATACCAAACCTGTAGGGAATTCCAAAATGTGAAGCAGACTATCTTATCTGAAGAAGACTGTCGAATGTCGCTCTGCAGGAGATTCTCGGCCGAGGAATTCCAAAAGTGAACAAACTATCTCTTTGAGGGAGACTACCATTTGTTGACTTGCTTGAGGAGATCCTTGTGTATGAACTGTTGTTTCGAAGGAAAAAAGTTTCTCCGGAACTTGCAGGGGAAACTTGAGTTCATGCCTTAATGACTTAGGCATTCACATGATCAAAGCCTGACTTGACTATGCAATTATGATGTAATGTATGCATGAATATTATGACAATGATAAAATCCTATGATACGACTTGAATTCTTGTTGATCAGAAGATGTCCTCTTCTTGTAGTTCGAACTCTGTTGGGAATATCTGGTTATCAGTTGTCCGCTGTCCGAAATGAGTAATATGAATTGAAGTAAAGATCCGTCATCGGGAGATGTTCGCAAAGCGACCTCATGGGGAAATCTTGGTTCCCGGAGTCTCAACCGTTCTCGGAGCAACTGTTTGCATTCTTCCTATTGTTTGTAAACCTTAGAAAGAAATTTCACCTTTATTTTTGCAAGTAAATTCATTTTATTTTATGAAAACATTTGTTTCAAGAAAATGACTGTTTAAACTTAAAATGCATTTCAAGAAACTGAATAAGACTAGATTGCAAAGGAAAAGCACAAGGCTCAAATTATTATATATGGAATGGTAATCAGCCAAATGCTTGATTCCATGGAGTATTTACAAAGTTGGAAATTGGTAATTTTTCGGGAAAAGGGCTACGATGAAACGTGACGACCGTTATCTTTCCCTTCCACTCCGAGTTGAGTTGTATTCGTGCTTCGTAGAAGATGACCTACTGCTGATGAATACTCCGCTATGGATTTTGAATGATCAAGTTTGTCCTGGACACAGTTACTTGCCATATATCCCTAACTTTTGCGTAAACTACCCCTTTCGGGTTTTAAGTCTACCGGGATTGATTAATATATATTTTTTATGTCTCTAATTTTTGCCTGAATCGCCCTTTCGGGTTTTCGATTCACCGAGACGCTCTTTTTTGCCTAAGCCGCTCTTTGCGAGTTTTCAACTTAGCGAGCTGTTCTTTTGTTTATTTAGGCGAAGTATTTCTTGACTGCGTCGACGTTCACAGGACGGGTGAATTCTTCTCCATCCATAGTCGTGAGTATTAAGGCTCCTCCTGAGAAAGCTCTCTTGACCACGTAGGGGCCGTCATAATTGGGAGTCCATTTCCCTCTCGAATCTATGAGAAAAGATTGAATCTTTTTGAGTACAAGGTCGCCTTCTTTGATTGTGCGAGGTCGAACCTTTTTGTCGAAAGCTTTCTTCATTCTTTGTTGATATAGCTGTCCGTGGCATAAAGCTGTCATGCGCTTTTCTTCGACTAAGTTCAATTCATCGAATCTGCTTTGACACCACTCGGCTTCTGTTAATTTTGCTTCCATCAAGACTCTCATTGATGGAATCTCAACCTCTATAGGTAGGACTGCCTCCATGCCATATACAAGGGAGAAAGGAGTTGCTCCAGTCGAAGTACGTACTGATGTACGGTAACCATGAAGAGCATACGGGAGCATTTCATGCCAATCTTTGTAAGTGATGACCATCTTCTGAATGATTTTCTTGATGTTTTTATTAGCTGCTTCTACAACTCCATTCATCTTTGGTCTGTAAGGAGATGAGTTGTGATGTTCGATCTTGAATTCTTCACAAAGCTCCTTCATCATTTTGTTATTCAAATTTGACCCATTGTCAGTGATTATCTTGCTAGGAACGCCGTAGCGACAGATGATGTGATTCTTGATAAACCTGACGACAACTTGTCTTGTAACGTTTGCATATGAAGCTCCTTCAACCCATTTGGTGAAATAGTCTATGGCTACCAAGATGAAGCGATGTCCGTTGGACGCTTTTGGTTCGATCATTCCAATCATGTCGATTCCCCACATGGAGAAAGGCCAAGGGGAAGAGAGTATGTTCAGAAGAGATGGTGGCACATGAATTTTATCGGCGTAGACCTGGCATTTGTGGCACCTCTTTGCGTACTGGTAGCAATCTGACTCCATCGTCAGCCAATAATATCCTGCTCTCAGTATTTTCCTTGTCATGGTATGTCCATTGGTGTGAGTACCAAAGGAACCTTCATGTATTTCTCTTATGAGTATTTCTGCTTCTTTTCTGTCAACGCATCTGAGCAGAACCATGTCGAAGTTTCTCTTGTACAGAACATCTTCATTCAAGAAGAATCTACAAGCTAACTTTCTCAAAGTCTTTCTATCTTTCTTTGACGCCCCGAGAGGGTACTCTTGCTTTTGAAGAAAGTTCTTGATGTCGTGATACCACGGTTTGTCGTCGATGATTGCTTCTACTGTGAACACATGAGCGGGCCTATCCAGGCGCATAACATCGATCCGAGGAATGTCATTCCAATGATTTATCCTAATCATGGAAGAGAGTGTGGCTAATGCATCAGCCAAGTTGTTTTCTTCACGAGGAATGTGATGAAAATCTACCCTGTCGAAGAATGGTAACATTCTTCTCGCGTAGTCTTTGTAAGGAATTAGCCCTGGTTGGCGTGTTTCCCATTCTCCTTTGATTTGATTGATGACCAAAGCAGAATCTCCGTATACATCCAAGTGTTTGATTCTTAGATCCATGGCTTCTTCGAGACCCATGATGCAAGCTTCATATTCGGCCTCATTGTTTGTGCATTTGAAAGTTAATCTGGCAGTAAATGGAATATGGGTACCCTGAGGTGTAACAATGATTGCCCCAATTCCTCGTCCATAAGCATTGACAGCTCCGTCAAAGATTAAGCCCCACTGGGATTCTATCTCAAGTCCTTCGTCTGGTAGTGGCTCGTCGTAATCTTTCATCTTGAGGTACATGACGTCCTCGTCCGGAAAGTCGAAACTGGTTGATTCATGACCATTGAGTGGGTGGTGAGCCAGGTGCTCAGCTAGAATGCTTCCTTTCACGGCTTTCTGTGCGTGATACTCAATGTCATATTCTGATAACAACATCTGTCAACGGGCAATTCTCCCGGTTAAAGCAGGCTTCTCAAAGATGTACTTGATTGGATCCATATGAGAGATCAAACAAGTAGTATGTCGAATCATGTACTGGCGGAGACGCTTGGCAGCCCAGGCCAAAGCACAACACGTCTTCTCGAGCATGGAGTAGCGGGATTCACAGTCAGTGAATTTCTTGCTCAGGTAGTAGATGGCATGCTCTTTTCTCTTTGTCTCGTCTTGCTGTCCAAGGACAAAACCCATGGAATCTTCTAAGACGGTTAAGTACATTATCAAAGGTCTTCCTTCCACTGGAGGAGACAAGATGGGTGGTTCGAGCAGATATTCCTTAATGCTGTCGAACGCTTTCTGACAATCGTCTGTCCAGACGCAACTTTGATTTTTCCATAGAAAAAATAGGAGTGCAAGTGCAGTCATGAGATATATGAATCTCGAGATGTAATTCAGACGTCCAAGAAATCCTCTAACTTGTTTCTCGGTTCTGGGTGAAGGCATTTCTTGGATTGCCTTGACTTTGTCTGGATCTACTTCAATTCCTCGTTTGCTGACAATGAAACCAAGGAGTTTTCCTGAATAGACACCAAAGGTGCACTTGTTGGGGTTCAGGCGAAGCTGAAACTTCCGTAAGCGTTGAAATAACTTTGTCAGATTCTGTATGTGATCTTCTTCATTTTCTGATTTGGCAATCATGTCGTCCACATAGACTTCCACTTCCTTATGCATCATGTCGTGGAAAAGCGTAGTCATGGCCCTTTGATAAGTTTCCCCTGCGTTCTTTAGTCCAAAAGGCATAACACGGTAGCAGAACGTGCCCCAGGTGGTGATGAAAGCTGTTTTTTCCATGTCTTCAGGTGCCATTTTGATTTGGTTG